>NW_028281111.1:216250-375000 GCF_059751285.1 Brachycentrus maculatus
CAAAACAACGCGAGATGTACCATATAATATGCCGTTACTGTTGAGTCGTTCTATTAATTTTGCCAAATTCTTTACACAGATAAATGCGTTCATTTCGGACAAATAGACCGGACAAACAATGACACAACGGTAAAACAAATTCACGGCGTGAATATACTCGTATAGAATGTAGAAGCCGAGTAAGGTCGAGGGATCATCCACTGGACCGTAATCTTCAAACCGGACATGCCTCAAGTAGGATAATTGGCGTGCATGTATAATTTAAAGCCGGCGCCACACATTTGTGGAATGATTTGAGCGAACCTTTTCGAAAACATTTGAAGCATATAGGCAGACCTCTGCTAGATTTACTTTGTCCGCTTTGATGTGCGTTCAAAAACTGCCAAAATAAAACAAAATCTTGTTTAAAGTTTTGCACGCGTTTGGTTTTCAAATGCCTTTATATTGTTGATTTCCAATAAATGCATTTTGTAAAATGATACTTACTTTGATTTTTTTAATACTCGTGCTACATACACTTAGCGACTCCGTAGAAGGTGTTTGAAACAAAGTCTGACCGCGACATTGAATGCATGGAACACAATCAACTCTTGTTTGCAACAAAATATGAAAATGGGCTTAAAATACCAAATTCTTGTCACATAAAGTAATTAATTATTGAATCGTAAATCGTTTTATGTTTAATTTTAATTTATATTTTTTTTAATGTTTCATTATTTCTATCTGACCACCTGGGCTCGGAATTAAATTTTGTTTAGGTATTGTTTAGAGAAACCGGAAATACGTTACTCTTTCCAAGAAAAAATATACGATATTTATCTTAAATCGCCTTAATTTATCTAAATCTATGCGCATTCATAAAGGGTATTACTTACCTATTTATTTAATTTATGGTAATGGTGCTTTCTAAAAACAAAAGGCAGAAATAAATGCCAACTGTGTGTTTAAATGATATCGAAAGTTCTACAAGTGAAAATACGTTTTTTAGTCCTATTGAATCCGAATTCGAGATTCCTCTCGCTTGCCACATGCTCCCAATTTCTCGCCTCAAGAACTTCAACGGGAACTTAGTTTTATTTCTCCTTATCTGCGAGTAATACTTATCTGATTTTATTTGCTAATTTACGTATCTACCGCTTAACGAGAACTTTCGATTGATTTCTTACTATGAAAAGTGAAAGACTCATTTTATTACGTACTGCTGATGTCAGCTGTTTTTCTGATTTTTGAAGTTTGAGTACAAGTTTTTTTAAGTTAATACTTTTTAAGAACTTTCATTCCTCTTGGCAACACATAACTTGAGATATATGAGCCATAAGATATTCAGCTACTTTCTAAATGCTAAAGCTCGAACTTTCTCAGAGATATGCGTAAAAGCAGAAGGGTTAGGATTACATATTTTGTGCCTCTCGCGTGAATGGATAAATATCACGATGTGTGATTATTGGCTAATAAATTAATATGGAAAATCACAAGACTGTCGGTAGCATTCTTATTTAAATATGTAGAGAAATAAGGGACATATGAAGGTTTAAACTTTCGAAATTTTTATAAAACCTATCATCAAATTTCCGTCATCTAACGTTTTATGACGTCATATGGTTTATTGTCTATGGTTTATAGAGCTGTAATTGTAGTAGTGTGGATTGTTTGTTTACCACTACACCTCCATTTGTGTTATACAAATATGAGGGGAGGGGGTGGGTGGGAGGGTGGACCATAGACATCAACAAATAGAGCCGCCAATAATTTAGCAATGTTACCAGTATTAAAATAACTCCATCGTTTCTGTGACGTCATTCATTGCCAACTTACGAAAATAACGTTTTTCGAAGGCGAATTTTTCAAAAGAAAATTATGAATGAAAATATTAATTATATCGGCTGTTACAAACACAAAAGGAGTCTAATACAATCCTTTATAGGTTGAGTATGTTAAATTATTATTCCTCCCGTCTGACAAAGATCCATTTACGAATTGTAAAATACCTTTTTGTCTTTCGTAAAATATTGTTAGTTTGCGTCATTAACCCTTTCTGCCTTACCCGATTCGCCGGATTATCGAATGTGTACCCCTACAAATACTTTTCGCGCAGTTTGATATCGGAGTTATTTTGGGGTTTTTGATTTGTGATTGGATTTTTTCCACCCTCTTCGCTTTCAAAGGTTTTCGGGTCGCGAGCCAAATAACGACCGGACGCCTGTGACAGGGCGCTATTCCGGTCAAAACGACAGCGGAGAGATACTATATCAACCGATGTGCACAGCCGGTAGGCACAAGTGTCGCTGAAATAGGTCAAGTTGCCGTATCTAGTTCGACCGAAAGTGAATTTGAGCTTCTCTTCCGTACACGTCGGCTCACTTTGAAAAAAAAAGGTACATAAAAGAAGCGTCGGATTTTCGGAGTGCCACGGATGTTGCGGTCCACTCGGTTGGATACGCACAAGTAATTCTGTGATCAGGAAAGCATTTCCAGCTTTTCGAAGGGCGTTCTGTTCTGTAGAACAAAATTATTTATTGCCCCGTTCAGAGGAGCGTGAGAGCCTACCTGCGTAATATTGGAACACGTACTTATAATATAACGTGCAGATATATAACCGAGTATTGACATAGAATATTTAATCGCGATCATATAAGGTATTGTAATATTTCATAATAAAGTTTATATGTATGTACTTCGTTCTTATATATAAATTTTAAAAAAAAGTCCAATAAAATATTATCTACAACATTTTGAGTGTATCCAAATATTTTTTACAAATTTGGATTATCTCGAATTAGGAGTTATTTTTTATATTATTTCTTGACATTTCAACATAGATGAAGAAGAATATGGAAGTCTGGGCATTTACGGGGTTTACGACCTTCATAGGCTTGGTTAAACGATCACTTTACATACGTGTAACATTTACCAATTCTATCCATGATTGACAACCACACTACAACATATCTTTTTAGGTAAAACCTGAATGTTTTTTCTCCATTTGAAAAATATTTAGTATATTTAAATAAAATAATTAAACAGTACCTTTTCTTCAAAATGCAAAAACAACACTTTCTGCCCTGTAGCGCGTAAAAATTAAGTTAAAAATATGCCGCTTTTGCTGGGATATAGTACATTTTCTGGGCATTCCGAAAACATGCACAACTGAAAATTGTCGATTTTTTAAATATTACGTTGTTGAATGGAGTGAGCGATACATACTTTATCTACGAAATTTTTCGTTATTCAACCTGAGCAGTATCCGTGCAGTGTGATAACAGCGATTCGCAACTGCGGATACGTTGACAAATTTTCGACTTGCAGCTTGTTGACCCATATATTCGGCGTGCCGTTGTCACGACTCTCAATATTTGGCGACCCTTTTCACTCCTTAATTAGGATTTGATTGGTGTCACCGGTGACCGGTGACCTCATCCGAAACGTGGCGTGATGGCACAAGGTGTTTATTTATACATTTAATAAAGTAGTATGCTGGATAACGATCGCATTAGCCACCCTAGCGTGCCAATAATCTATGTATCAGGCGGTCTTCGTGGTTACCAGAAAATAGGCCAACTTACTTAATAAATGATACGTCAGTGACCATGCAAGCTTTACCGTGTATTTCCACAGACATGTTACATTGCAAAAACAAAAACAAAAACATTCTTAGCAACAACAACAAACAAAAAATCTTCTTAAATAAATAGATATATTTATATATATATATATAAATATATATAAATATATATAAATATATATATATATATATATATATATATATATATATATATATATATATATATATATATATATATATATATATATCATCCATACATGTATGACTAGATGTATGGATGTGAAGGAGGCTAGGAGTGTATGTCAGGACAGAAGAGTGTGGCGTTCCATCCTCTCTGCCTACCCCTGCGGGGAAACGGCGTGATGGTAGTAGTAGTAGTAGTAGTAGTATATATATATATATATATATATATATATATATATATATATATATATATATATATATATATATATATATATATATGTATATATATATGTATATATATATATATATATATATATATATATATATATATATATATATATATATATATATATATATATATATATATATGTATATGTATATATGTATATATATGTATATATATATATATATATATATATATATATATATATATATATATATATATATATATATATATATATATATATATATATATACATATATACATATATACATATATATCAATCAAACAATTATGTATACAATTTATCGATCAGGCATTAAATTCGGCATTCGAGTCACCAAATTGTTTAATGTATAAAGGTTTGAAAATATTTGATGAGATGCCTGAATGTATGAAGGATGAAAATAGTCTGAAAAAAATAAAAATTAATGTTTTGTTTACTGTAAAAAGATGTAAATATATATACTTATATATGATGTAAAATAATTGTAATGAATAGTTTATGTTAGTGTAATATAAGCTAATTAAAGAAATAAAATAAGATAAAATAACTTGTGGAATGACTTGATGATTATTTAAAAAAAAAACATTTTTATAATACCACTTAATAAGTTTTATTTCATTTCACACGACTAGTTTCGAAAACTAACAGATGTTTTCATCTACTGGTGTAAAGTAAATCTTTGTTATACTATCTCTGTCATCAATCTGTTTCATGTATGATGCTGGTCAAGTGTGTCGAATTTGTTACATTAAAGAAAAGTACTGTTAAATTTGTATTAATGTGGGTGGGTTGCTGTATTTTGTCGCTATATTATTAACTAATATGCGCCAATTTATGAGTGAGAGTTCGCTCTTAAAGTACCTATGCATAAAATGACCTAATTGCGGGTACGTCGTGTTAACGGTGAAATTGTGATATTTAAACACTGGCATGTAAATATTACTCATATTATTTATTGATTTAACATTAACTTTGTGGAATGACATGTTGATTATAACAAATTTAACACTTGTATTATACGTTTATGATTAGGTGATGTTTCGATTTTCATACAGATAATACAAAACATTTAGCAGATAAATAAAAGTAACGATAATTTTAGATAATTCATAAAGCAAGTGCGTTTATGTTTATATTATTTTTTGACATCTCATCAAAGATTAAGAAGAATATGGAAGTCTGGGCATTTACGGGGTTGACGACCGTCAAAGGCTGGTTTAAGTGATCACTTTACACACATGTAACAGTCAGCGATTCTACCCGTGATTGACAACCACACTACTCAAATTCTTGGAAGTTCTTGATATATTGATTAATATATTCTTGGTAGTTCTAGATTAACTCGTAACGTAGTGTTTGAATTTACTATAACTTCACAAGAGACATCTTTGGTAGTATGAGAGAAGCTTTTTATTGAGCGGAAACTCTTTCATTTGTATGTAGGTCCGAGTCCTGGATTATAATCACATACATGAGAAACGCTAGAATATATCCTTTTCATAATATTATTTTAGCTTATATTATAGGTACCACTTATCAAGTTGTTGTCATCACCTGTCGATGAAAAAGTCTCTATTTTTCGAAACATTCGTGTGAAATGAAATAATACTCAATAAATGGTATTATAAGCTTAAATAATAAAAATGAAAATGATATTTTCTGGCGTTTCCCATGTGTGTGATTATATTCCAGGATTCGGACCTCACATTGGTTCAAATATATAGAACTTCCAAGAATTTGAGTAGTGTGGTTGTCAATAATGGGTAGAATTGTTGAATGTTACACGTGTGTAAAGTGATCACTTAAACCAGCCTATGACGGTCTTCAGCCCCATAAATGCCCAGACTTGCATATTTTTCTTCATCTTTGATGAGATGACAAAAAATATTATAAGTGTTTAATTTTTAGTAATAAATATTACTTACGCTAATACGTATATGTTTGGGCAAGATGATTTTAATTAAAGACCGATTGAATGCTACGGTAATGCTATTATGTACTTCTTTTAAGATGTACATGGCTATAGATACATTTCTGTAATAAGTATACTAGAATTCTAGTTGAAAGCATTCTAGAAACAGGTATCTCGTTCCAAGTACTGGAAACAGAAGTCCGAGTCTCTGTTTGCTGATTCTTTTGAATCTAACTGGCCTAGAAAAGAGAAACTCCTGCTGTGAGTAACAGATTGCAATCAGAACAATATCATTTCCATGGACTACGTAGGTACTTATTCATATCCGTTTTCATAAACAATGAAAACTAAATATGTTGTGTTTACGATATTTAATTTTTTAAGTCTAGTTTGAAGGCTGTTTTTTGTAGGCCACGCAGTCGAACGTGCGTGTATTATTTATCTCGTGTTGCAATATCGGAATCCTCTATTTAATGAACTCAGCAACCGAATCACTTCATATCGTTTTTTGTTGTTGTTTTTTTCCACATTACAAATTAAGTTATTTTACCGGTTAGTAATCCGCTGTCTTAACACGAGTTTTGTACGACATTTACTTAGATATTAGAATTTTTAATTATTTTTATTTGACCTGATTTATCTGTTTAATTCGCCTCAAACCTCTCTCCTTATGCTTTCTCCTTATAATAGATCGCAATGCATGGAGTATTATAAAAATTACTTTATTTATAAAATGACAGTCTTTAATTCAATCTGTTACCCTTTGCTTGGAATATTATTAAGCTTTTTTTATGAAAATAGTATTATATTTGATTAATTTTATATTTTATTTCCACTGTGGAGGGACGAATCATGACACACACACACACACAGGGTTACATAGGGGTTACATAGGGTTTTATATTTATGTTTGAATCATCATGTTATGCCGTAGCGCAAATCCAAATGCCAAAATCCACGAATAATAAAATATCTATTATATTTTATTAATCTACATTTTTGATTCTACTGTCGAACGATGAACAGCGATAAAAACTAGAATCTATTTTTTGCATCCAGAGTCCATGATAGAGACGCGATCTCGTTAAAACAGCGAAGTGGTCCTTTTACGTTGCATTCTATAAATACACTTTGTGTAATAAAGCACGTCCTGACGGTTTCAGAGGCTGGCAGTATGTTATTTTTACGTTTCCACCTGAACGCATTTGCATTCGGTGCCCCCCACGCTTGGTCCTGCGCTGTAGGCGACGGATCGATGTATCGTGTCTGCTAAATGCTGGGTGACTCTGCGCTATACTACATGCCATACAATCTACTCACTCGCCAAACGTAATACGCGTGTGTGTTTTGATATCACGTGTCTTTGTCTCGTGCTTACAAATTTTATATGTATTTATTGATTTGGCGTTTAATTTGTACTACTACTACTATCATCACGCCGTTCCCCGCAGGAGTAGGCGGAGAAGATGGAACGCCACACTCTTCTGTCTTGACGTACACTCCTCGCCTCCTTCATATCTATACATCTAGTCATACATGCCCTCCGATTACTCAGACTTATGACACCCCCAGATTTTAGGTGCGAATTGATCTGATCGTGCCAAGTCTTTTTCGGGCGTCCTCTTTATGTTCTTCCACTTAAATTCGCCTCATATATTTTCTTAGTCATTATCTCGTTATCTATTCGCTGCACATGTCCAAACCACTTCAATGAAGTCTTCTTAATCTTAGCTTTGTATCGCGCTTGCAAATTATGCACCTATGTAAAAAAATATGTATCATATTTAATCCTTTTTTTTCTTAGATGTTTATTTAGAACCTATTCGGTAGATGAGTAGATACATATTTTTTGTTTTCTCTTCTGTATTAGTACCTATATCAAACTAAACTAGCTAATGAAGACTTAATTATATTTTTGACTTTAAAGTTTGTATAATGTATTCAGCGTCATGGTGCGCAGTTCGCAAATAACAAATACAACCACTTTTAATCGCAGTTTTAACCCTAATTTGTACGTTCCATACGGCACTCATTCGCCAACTGCCCTTTCCTTTCGTGTCTGTCATACAATAAATATTGAATTTGTGAAAGCAATTTATCAAATAGTTGCTGGTAAATAACACTAACAAATAATACAACCCTTTTCCAATGAAATTAATCTACGATCTCACCGTTTGCGTGTTAAATGTTTGTATATGCGTGTGTAGGAGATGCGTATACGGTAAACTAGTAAGTGTGAGTGGAAGGGTAGATAAAATCCGTCATTCGAATTTTCCGCAGGATAATGGGACAAGCTATTATATTATACCGGGACTACTGTATCAATAGTACGATATAACACACATAGCTTAAAAAATAAAGGAATATTACTACAAATATAAACCGTAATATTCACCAATTCTACCCATGATTGACAACCACACTATTTAAATTCTTGGATCTTCTAGACATATTGATTAAACTCGATACACAGTTCCTGAACTCGATAGACTTCACGTGAGACATCTATGGTGGGATGAGGCAAGCCTTTTGTTAAGCAGAAACTCTTCCATTTGTATTCGACGTCCGAATCTTGGATTATATTCACAAACTTGAGAAACGCTAGAGAATACCATTTTCAATTTTTGTTTAAGTTTAAAATAATGTGAAAAATAACTTCTTATTGGAGATAATCCAGATTTGTGAATACATATTTGGATTCACTAAAAATGTTGTAAATAAACTAAATGTATAATTATGTAAGTTTGTATCTACATGTCGGATATAGGTAGTAACGTTATCTTATGCCTATCATGACATTGTGGTTACAGCAGAAGTAAGTTCTTGCATTATGTTCTTTGTTAATCGTTTGCCGAGCTTGAAAGCTCTCGAGTTAAATCCATAATGTAGTTTTCAAGATTAGCCACCACCGCCATCGCCTTTCCTTTATTGGTACATGTTTAGGTAGTTTTAATTCCTTATCTAAACGATATATTTTAACAATACACATAGATAAATATGTTTACGGTAAAAAGCGGTATTATGGACACCCCTGCCCTCCTCTAGAATTTACAGTATCCCATGACAAATAGCACATATAATTGTATATGTCAAGTGTTTCTGCTAGTTGAATCAGGCATACTGTTTTTGGAACTGATTTTCAGATTATTTAAAAAATAATAATAGCAAATTTAATTTCACTGTGGTCTTAGTCCGATGTATTTATTCGACCAAGTGAAATTTAAATGAAAAATGTATAGATATTACCACTAAGTAACTGCCGAATGAATTGATGAAATTATTTATTCGAAGTTTGATATCGCTTTTATATTCTGACTTACGGCACTTAAAATATTTTCAATTCAAGTTTTTTTAGATTTTCATAACTGATTACGTACAGTATATTGCTTAAATTGGTAAAAACAAACTCTTTTTCTATTTAACTTCTCCACGAAGTAGGATTTATTTTTATTTCATCGAGTTGTCTATTATTTTTTATTACAAAAATCAAAAGTACCTACTTTTTTGTTCAAAAACACCAAATCAATTGATTACAGATCGGCTTTGGTATATTTTGTAACCGTATCTTAAAAATTGTTTTTATTTTCTTCAAATTCTGTGTTGTCAATTGCGGCGTTGTTACGTTTTACTTACCAAATAAATAATTGTGCTCACTTGTCTGAAACCACAAGAAGTTACGTCATCAAATCACGGCTGTATGGTTTATACACGAAATCTAACAGGTTTCGCCTTCTCCCAATAGATCATAAGACATTGACTCGGTTGAGTTTGTGGTCGGAATTATAAAATCGTTATTTCAATTCCATCTCCGAATCTCATCTTGTCGCTTATTAATCTAACGTAACAAGTAATATTATAAAGCTACAGTACGTTATGTTACTAGCCGGTCTACAACTAAAATGCACATATTTTAATACCCACCCAGATGATTTATTTTAAAATAAATTACCTTTGTCCAATAATGATAAATAAATTCCATTATCCGTAAATTATGTTGATATTAATTAAGGCCCAGTATTCGTTAAGTCGCAACTTAATTTTCTTTAAATCCAACATAATTGATTTTTTTTTCTTAAAATGACCGTTTTTTCAAAACCATAATTATATGTTTTTGAAAAGAAGATTTATTGAAAGGTAAGGAGTTAAAAATAATATATATATATATATATATATATAAATATATATATGTATATATATATATATATATATATATATATATATATATATATATATATATATATATATATATAAAAATATTTTTTCTATATACTTATATAATATTTTTCTTATACTAAAAAGCAAAAAAAATGCCTAATAAACATTTTTGTATTATGTATTGGATATTTTTTAAATATAAAATTGGGCGTGACCAGACAAGTGACTTTTCCGGTGGTCTACCGGTGGAATGAATTCTGTGCTTGCAAATATCCCCTTAATTAATAAAATTGTATTTTTTATGAAGTGTATTTTTGTTCACAAATTCTGAATTTGCTCCACGTAGTTATTCTCGTATAAATAACTTCTCGTATATATATTTTTTTACTGTTGATATCTCAAACATACTCGTAGATCAAGAAGAATTCAGAAATCTAGGTTTAATCACTTAAAACCAGCCAATGTAAGGGCTTATTGCCCGCCAGCTTATTGCAATAATTATTTGGCTGGTTTAAGTGATAATTTTATACGGTGTGCAACATTCACCATTCTACCCATGATTGACAAACACACACTCACATTTCGGAAGTTATATTCAAGCTTCAATTGCATCGATATTTTGTATGCTAATTCTTTGGCGACTTCATTGGTATAAATTATTAAAATTGTATTTTTTTGCATTGTAAAAACAATAAAATTAGATTTATTTTTATATTCACTTACAGGTTTAATAATTTTACTGGTTTTACTAAATCATATAAAGATAACGTTTATATTTTTTAGTAAAACCATTATATTCGAGTGATTGATAATTCCCGCAGTTTATTCCTTTCATGGTGTGCCGATTAAAACCACAAAATGTACATGTTCCATGAACAAATTGTGGTTTTAGTCACACAAAATTGTTCACACAAAATTTCGTTTCAATAATAAACATTTGCTTACAGATAAATTAATCGTAATTTCATACTAAGGCCCCACGTGAACAAGTTTATGGCACGTAAATAATTATGTTTTATTGTTTTAGTTTTTCATTATTTGTGCTACAAGCCATGGATAAAACGAACAATTTGAATTTTATAATAAACTTAGTTAATGGTCTGCTATTTGTTTTTTTCAATACATACATGTTTTTGACGCCCAAATCAGATAAAACTTAACACTCCTTACCTCTTATACGATGAATATTTAGACAGTTCTTCGTTTTTCATCATAAAAAAATCTTAATTAGGACGCAATACAGTTTAATTAATGATTTAAACAAGGTGATCTTACAAGGCAGTTCACAACCGAGTCCTGGTTTCAACCCTAATGTATGGAAGTGAAGTGTGGAGTTGGTAAATGGACTGAATGCAGTCGAAATGCGATCTCTCTGACGAATGTGTGGCAAAACGATTAACGACGATAGATGTTCGAATTGTGAAATGAGCAAAGAATAAAAAATGGCCGAGATAAGCATTATGGATAAAATTATGAAAGGTGTGATAAGATGGCTTGGACATGTGGAACTAAGGAGTGGGGAAAGAACGGTTAAACAAATTCATGAGGCAATGTAGTTGGAAATAGAAGCAGAGGAATACCGAGAAAAACTTGGCACGATCAGGTATGTCAAATATAATAACCGGCGGGTATGTGTGAGTTTATGCATGAATGTGGAAGAGGCGAAGAATTTATAAATTCTGAAAGACAGAGTGCTGTGGCGTTCTAGTATCTATGCCTACCCCTGCGGAGATATGGCGTGATGGTTAGTTAGGTGATCTAGTCGTCTGTGATCCGCGACAGTCGCAAAATCTTGTATCCCACGGAAACGGGTGATTACTTCACTCGGCCATTAAATTATTTACAATTTACAGTTATTTTGCTGAGCACGATAAACCAAGAAACCGAACTGTGTAGGTCTTTCACCCTTTCTGAGATTCCCTCTTATACCCCAAAAATTATCAGATCGACGATTGTAAAAGGCTGTTTTTATTACGTAGTATTGATAAATTTATTTCAATTCATGATGGTTTCATCAAGTAAAAAAAGAACTAATTTCAACCATAGATGTCACCGAAGAGATGTTTTCAATTGACGCATAAATATAAGTTCCGAAATTAGAGTAGTGTGGTTGTCAATCTTGGTTATAATTGTGAATGTTACACGTGTATAAAGTGATGACTTAAACCAGCCCATTACATATCATAAGCCCTGAAAATGCCTAGACGTTCATATTCTTCGTGTTGAGATATCAATAAAAATCTTGATAAAGATAACTTATATAAAAAATATATAAATGTTTTGTTGCTGTTGATAACTTAAATTCCTCACTATACTAAATATTAAAGTCATTGGAAATAAGATTACAGAAGAAAAATATAAATTAATTTCACTACGTAGGTAAAATGTTAATTTCCGTATGTAATCGATGCCCTGGAAGACTCTTAATCGATGTTTTGTATTCCAAACATCTTATATATCGCTCACACCTTTCAAGAACGTCATAAATCAAAAATCGTCAATTTTCAGTTGTGCATGTTTTCGGAATGCCCAGAAAATGTACTATATCTAACTATATTTAACTTTATATTTACCCGCTACAGGGCAGAAAGTGTTGTTTTTGCATTTTGAAGAAAATGTATTGTTTCATTATTTTTTTAAATAAACTAAATATTTTTCAAATGGAGAAAAAACCTTCAGGTTTTACCTAAAAATATCTGTTGCACAGTAAAAAGTTCAATAACAAGCTTGATATTTATTTTTATTACATTGTATTATATTTTTAAACTTTAAAAATGTGCTCCTGAAAAATCAAGGTTTTTGATTTATGACGTTCTTGAAAGGAGTGAGCGATATATTCTTTAAAAGTGGTTTACCGTTTTTTTTTTATCTGAGCTGGAATTATGATATATTTTTATACTACTGTAAATTATGATAAATTTTTTGTGCAGATTATTGTACGTCCACACATATCTTTGCATCATGATTTTCTCACGAACATAAATAAAATACAAATAGCCATTGTTGGCTTCCACATTAAAACGGTTAGCTAATAAAATACGTATAATATGCTTAACTTAATATACTGATGATGTGTCATAATCTTTTATATGTGTGTTGTCATAATTTATGTATAGTATAATGTAATGCAATTAATAAATACGTATAATATATGTGTCCGCCTCTGTAGTACAATGGTCAGCACGCTCGGCTACCGTACTGGATTTCCCGGGATCGATTTTCACCCATTGGAGGGGGGGTAAAAAAATATTTATTAATTGATTTATTTTTAATTCATTTGTGATTTTACACTCTGATATTAACTTGGACTGGTCCCTGAAGCGCAGGAGTGATCACCTTGCTTTCATGTAAGTGACGATCAAGATAACACTGCGTAAATACGATGCAGTGCCCTATGCACCATTGAGTACGGATAAGGGTTAAAAGAATATTTATTGTGAGGTCTTTAGACCAGTCATTTGTTTCATCGACAAAAATGTTCAACGCATAATTGAAAATCATTACAAAAATTGATCGTAATTTTTTTCCGATTCCATTTTTTTCTCTCTTTTTGACCGATTGAGTACTCACCTACCTTTCATGAACGGATCAATGACGAATATAGAGGTTCCACTGCATACGTCATATTAGCACAAATATTCCAATCAACCTTTCACGATATTCCTCGCTGTCTGCCGCTGAAGTATTTCGTTATAAATTTTATGACTCAATACACTGTAAAATTTCAGATAATTTGAAATGTCGTGTCAAACGTGATACAAACTGGCTCATAAATAAACAAATGCTACTTTAGTGGATTTTTATGTACGATATATGGATCGTTGGATTGCTGAATATGTCATAGTCGTCAATTACATATTGCATATTTTACAATATTAAAATGAATTTATTTATAGTATGTCAAAAGAAGGATGAAAATATACTGGTTGCAGTCGAAATGCGATCTCTCAGACGAACGTGCGGCAAAGCGATGTATGAGACGCCTAGATATATCATTTATGTCTGAGTTTAAGTTCCAAAAATTTTACTCGCGTTATTGTCATCCATGGGTAGAATGAATGTTCAGTGGCGTGCACAGAGAATAAATTAGGATAGGCAGTAGAGGTAGGTAGTAAGGTAAGCTAGGTGCCACTTAGTAAGGTAGGGTAGGTACTGGTTGCATTCTTATATGTCACGCGGGTAAATTAGGATAGGCACTAAATGGAATGCACGCCAGTCTAGGGTTATATTGAACAAATAAAAATTTAAAAGTGAAAAAATCACTTGTATTTATTTAACCCCCGGCGGAGAATCAAACCCGAGACCTCCATCCAGTACTTTAGCCGAGCGTGATGACCGCAACACTACGGAGACGTACAAATTGTTTTTTATTCATTGTTTACTTTGAACAACAAGATTTTCCTCAAACGGGAGACTAAACGCAATGTCAACGTTCCAACAGGAAATGACTGCATCGCAAGTTGGTGCGTGGGGTGAGTAATGGCAATAATTTGCACATGGCTCGCCGTCTGCAGCGTGGCTGGTAGTTGGCAGTTCACAATACCCACAGCAACTTTGCTATCTCTCCCCGGCGAGACCGATACAACTCTCCCCTCGCGACAATAAATAATTACGACCCATAATTCAGCCGCCCGACCACACTGCACCTACGCAAAAACACGCACTTCTGCTCAGAACACACGTAGCAAAATATATTTTTTAACATAATTTTCCGGGATGATGTTTTTGATGGTTAGTTCTAAATTGGGTGTTATTCGTATGCAAATTTTTTTAGAAGGAATAAAATGGGATTTATTGTTTTTACATGAAAATCAGTCCCATAATTGTCATGCATCAAACACCTTCAGATGGTGAATAAAATGGAATTGAAAACAAAAAATATAAATACTGCCAAAACTCTGCAGATACTAAAATTTAAACTATTTACAAGAGCAGTAAATATTACCGAATCCTATTTTAAGAGCTATATCTGTAAATATAGCATTTTGAGATAAATTAATCTGTGTGAAGTTTTTCATGTTTCCTTAGTATAGTTGTTAGCATTACATTTTACCATTTTACTACTGTGCGGTCGCGAGTTTTATTCCCAGGAAGGTTAAAATAAATACGTGTATTTTTTTCAATTTAATTTTTATTCATAATCACCCTGGACTGGCACCTGAAGGGCAGGACTGATCACCTTGTCTTCTATTATTAACGATCAATGTAACATTGCGTCTATGCTACGCAATGCCCTATGCACCATTTGGCGTGGAAAAGGATAATAATTAAAAAAATGGTTTTAACTTTCTTAACTTGAGAATTCGTTTGCTATTTTGTTTTTTTTTACTATTTTATTATTCGTTTATAAACGAATGTTATATTTAGAGAAAAAAAAATTGTGTTACTTCTAGTATATTTTACTTTAAACGTGTTTTTTCTATATTTCTACATACTTCAAATAACAGGTTCTTAATTTATAAACGTTCAAATTACAAGAGCCAAGAAATTATCTGAATATCGGAGGAATGTATGAAGACTATTCGTACCTTTATATATAAAGCTCTTCTATAGTTAAATACTATAGTTTTTTCGTCGTTGAATAGATTTTGTTCTTTCAATATCACATATTTCAGGTAATCACTAAAATACTTAGCTGAAAATGTTAATTTCTAAATTGTTCCGTTTTTTTAAGCGAGTAAAATTTATGTGTTTATTTTATTATAGATAGATACTCTAGTAGAGGGTCCATGTCGTTTATAATTTCAAGTGTCTTGTTTGAAATAAATAACAACGAATAAACAAGGATGGCTCGTGATGTACCTGATAAGGGTAGCGAGTGAACCCACCTGCATAATATAACAAGCAAACATAAACGGAGGGTAAATCAAGTGCGGGGAGGGGCGGACTAAGAGTCCTCAGGTGGATGCACCGTATACTGCATAAACTATTACGTAACTAGTGATATTATATCAAAACGTATACGGATATGTCAACCTGAATAAGATAAATGCATCATAGGAGAGATGCAATCACTTTTGTATGCAAATGAGGATATGCAGTAAGACTTTACATCGCGAATCGAGATGAAAATTAATGGATTTAAGATTCTTTTTAACACGTTCTGTGCGTCGGACAAGGCTGCCGTGTCTATATTAATTTGCAGCCACGCGGTTCACACGGGAGTCGTGTTGAATAAAAGTAAGGATTCGTAGCCGGTTTTATTTTTTGTGTTTCGAAAATACGAAGGAATACAATTTGATTTTGAACAAAATTACGGCTAATCAAAAATTCGCGAATTTAAGTTTATCTGTACATTATTTTATACGCAGTGATACTGAATAGTTTTATTAGCATTGGGTTAACATCTAGTAAATAATAAACGCTTCATCTTCTTCTGGCACCCATCCGCGCCTAACTGGTGCATAGAGCACCGCATTGGGTCAGTATTGCACTTCAGATTCTTGGATCTAGGAGTAGAATATATTTGATGGGATACATATGACGTGATGTGAAGTTAAGTTTCTCGGGATAAAGGACATTTCGCTCACTCCTTTCAAGAACGTCATAAATCAAAAATCGAAAATTTTCAGTTGTACATGTTTTCGGAACGCCCAGAAAATGTACTATATCCCAGCAAAAGAAGCATATTTTTAACTTAATATTTACCCGCTACAGGGCAGAAAATGTTGTTTTTGCATTTTGAAGAAAAGGTATTGTTTAATTGTTTTTTCAAATTAACTAAATATTTTTCAAATGGAGAAAAAACCTTCAGCTTTTACCTAAAAAGATATGTTGCACAGTAAAAAGTTCAAAAAGTGGCTTTATATTTATTTTTAATATATTGTATTATAATATTTAACATTAAAAACGCTCTCCTGAAAAATCTAGTATTTTGATTTATGACGTTATTGAAAGGAGTGCGCGATTTATGCTATATAGGAAATGAAATAGCAAAGAGAAGGCATTTGAGGGAAAAATGAGAATAAACTCGCGTTAGTCCAATCACTTGAGTAAAACCAATGCTAAATAAATAAAAAATACACTGCATTAAACATCGTTTATAAAATATGTAACGAGTATTCTCTCCTCTCGATCGTATTAAATGAGATTTTTTTTAATTTCTTCTGATTCTGTTAATCCTTTTGTGTTTTACATATTCTTCCACAATGTTTCACGCCTTTTCCTCTCTAGGCTGCTTTAATTAATCTCAATCAACTTTAATTAGCATGCACATTGCCACGCCTTTCGGTTAGATACGAGAATATTAAACCAGGCAATTTACTTTTCAAAGGGGACTCGACTCATTCGGCATTAATCAACATATTACGTTTATAAAAAAGCTACCACCTACTTTGAATATAATAATTCGTAAAAAGAACACCAACTATAATAAGTAGTACACACTCTACTGTATTCTATCTAAAAATTAAAACTGGAAAAAAGCAAAACAGCTAATGAAAGCAGACTTGAAAAAATATATTCAAACATATTACGTATATAAAAAAACTACCACTTACTTACTGTGAATACAATAATTCGTAAAAAGAGCACCAACTTTTGTTAGTTGTACATACTCTACTGTATTCTATCTAAAACTAAGAAAAAAGTAAACAACTCAGAAAGCAGACTTGAAAAATCATATTCATAATTTCCTTTTTTTGTTTTTTTTTTACTTTACGTTTTTTATTTTATTATTTTCATGTGGTTTCAATCTCAGTATACAGGGGCATGCACTATATAAAGAAACAAAAGCAGTACCTATGGTACGGTACCAATTCACAGATTAATTGATTCATACAAAATTTTGGAGCTAGACTCGGAAAAAAGGTCGTTAGGAATTTCAAAAGGAAAAAGTAAAATGGCGAAATCTCGTGGCGGCCTTTTTTTGGTTTCCTGCTGTCATCGTTGATAGGATTTGTGATAGAAATTCTACCCCCACGCAGATGCGATTTTGTCTGATGAAAAATCCACCGTTTGATTATTCTGCGATCCTGATCTTCTTAAAGAGAAGATCTTACCTACCCTGATTTAAAACTCTACACGCCACTGCCGGATATCGATGTTTATTTTAATACGATTAGTGAAATTTAATTAAAATATATGGAAATGTAATACATATGCCTTGTGTAAACACATGTCGATATTTTGTTTCGCTATAAACGCATTGCTTGTGTAGCGAATATGCAATAAATTAAGCCTGTTTCAATTAACATTTCTAACTATTAAATGAATGCTTAAAATTATTCGCATTCATTCCTGATTATTCTAATTAATTTTACATAATTGTGGTGCATATAAATTGTTTTAATATCATTTTACTACGGTCGTAGGTGCTATCTTTTAGGTTTATCATAGTAAATTAAACACTGTAATTAAAACCAGCCATTTATAATTACACTCGATTTACATAATAACGACAATGTACAGTTTGCGACATTTTCTCATAAAACATTTAGATACAATACAACATTTATAAAAAAAACTTTATTTGACAATAAAAATACTTACAGTAATACAAAAATGCTGTTTACAAACAAAGTAAACCAAAGCAATGCTTCGTGTCCACATTATGTCAAATTAAACTACTTACATAATAATATAAGTTTTAAACACGCAGGTTTTTTCTAGCATAAAAACTAAAACGTAAATAGTCAAATAAATAATCATATATATGAGAGATCGCGAACTTGGGTATATTTGATTTTTAATTTAAGTTTTACTTAGTAAATACCACTTTAATTTTTTTTTTCTTAAAATCTTTTGCGACACGTGTTCCGATGCATTCCGCATCATTTTGTTCCGCAACTCCAATTTCTAATACGGTGTTTGAAAATGATGGCAAATGCATCAAAACACGTGTCATGATAAATTTTAAGAAATAGTATTATTTACCAAGTAAAACTCAAATTAAAATGATAGATATTTATTTATTTGGCGTTTAATTTGTAGAACTCCATTTTTATTTAAATATTATTTATTTTATATTACATTAGTTTGAAAATGCCATAGCAAGGCGAAACAATTGTTACAAACTTTATTTTTATGTTTTTTTTAACAACAAAATAAAATTTAGTTGACTCTAAAAATCAGTGCTTAATTTTAGCATTTAATATATAAATAAAAATAAAAATGATAGATATGACCACAAAGTGACTGCCGAAACAATTAATGAAGAAAAAAACGATTAAATTTTGATGGAAACAGTTTCGCATGGTTTGGTATTTCAACATCCTATTTAAAAACAAATTATTTAATTCAAAATAAAAGTACAAGAAAAATTGGATGAATCCGCCATTAGCAAGACGAAATTCACTCGAAATATGATAGCAACTTTGCAGACAATTTAGTACGTTCTCTGTTGGATGTAGATTTTTTGTATATTGTATGGTAGGAAGCTGCATACCCATGTAGCCGTAGAGCAACAAGATGAATGCGTCTAGACATGGCGTTCCAACATCGCCCGTGGCGTAAAACCTCAAAATATTACTCTATCCTGGCATAACTGCAGGCTTCAAAATTTTGTTAATTATATCCTTTTTTGATTGGTATAACAGCTGTAATTTCTCAATTACTCGTATGTAAAAGCGGTTTGACTTGTTTTTTTGATCGATTCATGACTGGATTTATTATCGCGTTTAAATAATAATATGTATAAAGTAAAATAACAACTTTACCATATATATGTGGAAAAATTATACAGTCGTAATTTTATTATATAAAATGCAGTACCACCAAGAAATTTCACTACAAAACTTACATCTAATAAAAGGCGCTCGTACAACTGGCGAGACTCTGCAAAGAGTTATCTTTTGAACGACAAATGGCAACATATTATTTGTGGTTTAACAATATAAAATCATGGTTTTTTAACCCCTGCCTTATTGTGGATATAACATAGGATTTTTACTAGCCCCCCCACTAGTTTGATTATAATATTTGTTAAGCGTAATTTATAAATGCTGTTAAAATTTGAGCTTGTGACGAGCAGTCCATACAAAAAATATATATTTGGGCGATTCCTATCCCAAGCATTATTTTTGTATCCAATTTCCTGCGTTCAAGACCCTTGTATTTACCCATTTTAAATTTTATGAATTATTTATTGTGATGGGTAATGAGGTACTAAATCGTAAAAAAATATATATTAACTTAAATGATTGTTTTAATGATAGTGTGATTCGTGATAAAAAAATCGTCGTGCTAAAAATTACACGCTCACCCTTTTTTGTAATGTCAATCTAACGTTTTGTGATATTAATGTGGTGTGTCAAGAAATCTGAAAAAATTAAACAGCATCGTGCGCGAAAAAATAATCGTCAAATCAACATTGAAAAATGCAATTAGTCTCCTGGTAAATATGAAAAAAAAATGCTTTAAATTCAGTTGTTGTGTTACAGAAAGCTTCCGTCGAAAAACTCTTTAGCTTTTATTTTTCGCTGTGTATTATTTTTTGACAGTGATAAAATGTTTTGTTGTTTTTGCTTATCAATAATTCGCATAGGCTTGTGTGATCAGACCTTGCCACATAAAAGTTGAATCAGCGCATTTTTTGTTAATAAAATATTCATCAATCACTCCCCCGGTTCTATGACGAAAAAAGACGAGTTTCCAACGTCGCTTGCTCTAAACCATACTTTATAATTAATTTCCTATGTTCTGTCGCACTTTCGCGATTGTTCTCTAACAATTGAAGTATTGTTACTTGAAGTCAACTGTCACAAAATGAATGCTTCTTTCCTTTAAATGAATAATGTTTCCTTGCGGAGCATGCATTCTAAAATAAATTCAGTCATCACGAATGCATTCAGCGTGCTCTATTTTCCTCGGATTGTGTCAGTTACTTGGTTCTTCCCCAAAAGTGTTATTTTATTTGATACCACGTGAACGGAGAAGACTTGTGTGCTGTAATTCCCCTTTTACTATTTCCGATGACTTTCAGCGGATGCATTTAGTTCTCGTAGACGAGGTCATTGTGTTCTTCTTAATATCTCTTTCGACCTTTTGTCGTGGCTGCGATTCAGGAAATTTGTAGAGTTTACATGACTTAAATTATAATATTATATTCTCAGAATAACTAATTAATCTGTTTTGCGCTTTTTATTTCTGTTTTGTAAATTTATTTTACAGAACATTTAAAAAGTATACTATTCAGATTTAGTAATACTTCTACAATTTGATTCGTTATCTTTGATTACATGTTATTAATATGTTTTATGTTAAATTCAGTAATATTTTCACCTTATCCCGTCCTTATACATACATTTATGTATATATATATATATATATATATATATATATATATATATATATATATATATATATATATATATATATATATATATATATATGTATATGTCTTTTTTCAGATAAACTTTATTTGTGTTGTTTTGTTACATAAATAAATACGGTTTCCGTGAAAAATTTTGTTTGCGTCATCATCCTTTGTTTTCTAAACCCTAAAAGGCTTTGTCAGTACTGATGTCCTGGGAGTTACTGAAATCCCCTCCTAATCTTAGTATATTCCTCTACCCACTTAGTGAATCCCTCCAGATGATTTGTAAATTATCTTACGTATAAAACATTGTCAATAATAACTGAGAAAGTATTCTTGCTACTGAGCTTTCCCAAGCAAATTATTTTCACAATTACATTCCTATACTTTTTGAAGAAAAATAAAATATTTTATTTTTCTTATAAAAAATAAAAAGTTTAATTTTTATTTTATTTAAAATGTCGTCTTGGTCAGTACAAAAAAATACATACATAAATCTATTTATTAATACTACTTTTAAATATTTTTGACGTGTAACATCTTTTGATTCATGCTTATATTATACTATGATACGACGAGCACATGCGTTTTATTATTAGTAGTAAATTCTAACCGATCTATTTCAATTTTATACATATCGCCAAGTAATAAACAACGTTTTAAATTGAAAATGTCTTAATTATTATTTGTTAGTGTAGCATCATTGTGAACTAAACTACGTATACAATATTATTGAACAACGTTGGATTCTAACTCAAAATTTACTTTTCATCGTGTTTTATATATAATTATTTTTTAATTGACCATTTAAGATTTATTATTTAATTTTATTGCCCGTCTGAAGGTCACTTTTTGACTTTCCTTGGTTCAATGTCAATTTTTTTCTCGTCTGCGAAATATACGTAAGTACGAACATCGATAGACTAATACCCATCCAAGTTGCTTACGGGTTTAGAGTTTTATACCCTTGTTAAAATTCAAATATCGCCGTCTCGTTTATATTTAAAGTTGGCATTTAGGCGAAAGTATGAAATACTTGGGAATAAGAATTTTCAGCAGCCTCCGCCGCCCTAATTTGCTCCAAATTGTCTTCTTTCGCGTCTTGTACTCTAATAAAAACGAGATAGTAACTCCGTGGACAATCATTTAAAAATATTTATGAATTTAAATTTTTAACAATCTATTTCAGTCATAGTTTTTTTTTTAAATTAACTGCCAGCAATCTATTTCAGTCGTAATTTTTATTGGATGCAAATTGTCAACATTGTATTTCAGTCATAATTTTATTGGATGTAAATTGTCAACAATCTTTGTAAGTCATACTTTTATTGAATGTAAACTGTCAGCCTTCTACGAGTTTTTCAGTCATAATTTTATTGAATATAAACTGTCAACATTCTATTTCAGTCATAATTTTATTGAATATAAATTGTCAACAATCCATGTAAGTCATAATTTTATTGAATGTCAACTGTCAACATTCTATTTCAGTCATAATTTTATTGAATATAAATTGTCAACAATCTATGTACAGTATCTACTCAATGAATTAGGGCCACCCATTATTTTTTAGAATACTCTGAAATCTTTTGGATTATTATATTTATTTTACATAAATACTTTAAGTTTTCTATTGACATCTAATATCATGTATATTACCTTCAATAATATGTAAAATATACCTGGATTATTTAAGCCTTTACAAAATTTCAAACCCTTTTTCTGAGAAAGGTCCCTAATTAGCACAGGTAGACAGATAGTTGAATGTTCGAAAAATAGTCCTATCTCATTTATTAGTGAAGTTTCTTGAGTTCTGGTTGTTGTTTTGTTCAGAGAGGTTATATAATTATCGTGTCTTGTGAAAAAAACTTAATTTTTAATTTTAGTTCATAAAGTATAATTTTTTTTTGTAAACACAAGTGTTTTTTTTGAAAAGGACAAAATGGGAAAAAGTAAAGACATTTCTGAGGAAAAAAAGTCTAGTGTTATAATGCTACTAAAATTAGAAATACTATCTAATAGAGAAATTTCAAAAAAAGTAAACGTTTCTCGTCAAACAGTGGACAGAATATCAAAATCCATAAAAAATCAGTCACCCGCCACCAGCAATCGGCGAAAGAACTGTTGTAGGATTAGAAAAACAACACCGAGGACTGATCGAAAAATCGTTCAAAGTGCCTTAGAAAACCGTAGTGCATCAGCAAAAACATTAAAAATCAAATTGGAAGAAGAGGGTATAAATATATCGGTATCAACACTGAGGCGACGTCTTTACGAAGTAAATCTGAAATGCAGGCGCCCTGTAAAAGTACCAAAATTGACACCACGAATGAAAGCGGATCGATTAAAATGGTCCAGGCTACATCGAAATTACTCGGTAGATGATTGGAAAAAGGTATTTATTTAAATTGAATTTTCAACATATCATTTTAGTAAATAAACTTATATATTTGAATTAAACTTAAATTTTCATTATTTTTCAGGTCATCTTTAGTGATGAGTGCCGGTTAGAAGCCGTGACAGAGAGCCGTCGATTTGTCAGGAGAACACCAATGGAACGTTACAATGAGGCCTGTGTGGTAAAAGTTATCAAACACCCCCCTGCAACAATGATATGGTCATGTATTATTAACAATTTACCTGGGCCGTTGTTTTTCGTGGAAGGAACAATGAACCAAAATTCCTATAAGCAGGTCCTCGAACGAATTTTATTGCCCTTCTACCATACACTCGACCCAACAGAAGGTCCATACACCTTCATGCAGGATGGGGCACCTTGCCACCGGGCTAAATCAATAATAAAATTTTTGTCTAACAAAAATCTGCCTTTGCTCCCCTGGCCTGGAAATTCTCCGGACCTTAATCCTATAGAAAACGTATGGAGCATGTTATAAAATAAGGTATACTCATTTCCAAATCCGACAGTAGACTGTCTAAAAAAAATATTCAAAAAATTTGGTCAGAAGACGAAGAAACAAAAAACATGATAAAACAGTGCATTTTAAGTATGCCAAAAAGAATTGAGGCAGTTATTTCTGCCAAAGGTGGAAATACTAAATACTAACTATATTTATATGAAAATATATGCATAATTTAAGCGTAATAAAGTGTTCATGTGTAAATAAAATTCAATGTTGTTTTATTCAAGGTTTTCTCTGAGTTATTCCTGTTTGAATTGAGAAATTGCGCGAAATTCTGCGTGGCCCTAATTCATTGAGTAGATACTGTAAGTCATAATTTTATTGAATGTCAACTGTCAACATTCTACTTCAGTCATAATTTTATTTAATGTAAATTGTCAACAATCTATGTAAGTCATAATTCTATTGAATGTAAACTGTCAACATTCTATTTCAGTCATAATTTTATTGAATCTAAACTGACAACATTCTATTTTAGTTATAATTTTTTTAAATGTTAATTGTCAACAATCTTTGTAAGTCATAATTTTATTGATCTTTTTTCCTTTATCCATCGTTTTGTGTGGATACTTTTATCACGATCCGAAATTGTGTTAAATTTGAAAAATGTATATAATACGATGTAGTAAATTATAAATATCTGAAACGCCTTCAAGATGATATATTTTTTATATTATTACTATTACAATTATGAACCTGAGGTTCCACTGTAACTATACAAAATAATTGTCATTTTAAAATAAGGTATTTGGTTCTAGATTATTAACCAATAAAACTGGGATAGTAAATATACTATTTTTATAATGATCAGTGTACTTCCTACATGTATTACATAAGTGCACTATTTTGTAACCTTCCTAAGCCACCATTCAGCCCCAAACATCGAGTCAGCGACTTCACCGATAGTGATGTCGGTGACGTTGACCTCATCGAAACCCGCACAATGTACCATATCTACTCTACTACCGTACTAAGGACAAATGGCATATCTACATTAATTTGAGTCGTATCAGAGAAAATACTCATTTTGTAATAAAGAGGAGTCACAACGTACAATTTTCATGTATGCATAATTTAATTTAAAGTAAAAAAGTTCGTAATGTAAAAAGTTTATATTTCAATAAATATGTATAAAATACTACATTGCGATGCGTCTTGCGCGTATTCCTGAATCCTGTTGAAATTCGACTTAGAACGAGTAGTCCATACAAAAAAGAGATTAGACCGATCCATAACGCTAACTTTACTTATTTTCGCCAAATAATAAATATTAAATAATATTCTTTTCTGTATTATTAATATCCTGACAATAATAATCGACAACCGGTTTTAAAATGCCGAATAAATTAAAGTTATCAACCCTACGTAGTTTATGCGTTATCTTTATACTTTAATTCCAACCTTGACCAAAAAAAATGTTTACGAATAAATATTTTTTTTCCTTAAAATGTCATACATACGCGAAAAATCAAAGAAAAGTTCCACATCAGTTTTGTGTTATTTTTTATTTTTTTATTTTTTTTTTAAATCTTGAAAATACTAGAATAGACTGATCAATGTGATAAAAATAAAAAGAATCTTGTCAAATCTGGATTATCTCCAATTATAGGAGTTGAATTTTCATATTATTTTTGACATCTCATCAAAGATAATATCAATAATGGTTAGAATTGGTGAAAGTTACACGTGTGTAAAGTGATCGTTTAACCAAGCCTATGACGGTCGTAAACCCTGTAAATGCCCAGACTTCCATATTCTTCTTCATCTTTGATGAGAAGTCAAAAAATTATATGTTTTTTTCTTCATATATTTGATGATAATAACGTATTTGGGGATTTTATTTGCCTGTTCGTTAGTTATTATACAGTACGAGGAAAAAATTAGGCTCCGTTGAGATAAGCATAGAGTACGAGGAAAAACTAAGGTTCCGTTGAGATAAGCATACAGTACGTGGAAAAACTTAGGCTCCGTTGAGATAAGCTCGCGATCTAGCAAATTTTCTTCGACCTAAAGCGACCGAAGTGCATTTTGTGTCCGACACGTTGCGTATAAAATGACCTCATCTGAACTAGGCCTCGGCTTTCGTTGATTTTTTTTATAAATATAAATATTATTATTTACCGGGTCTTTAATAATTAATAAGAGACTACAGAAGGATAAAAGCAGACTAAATGTAGTCGAAATGCGATCCCTCAAACGAATGTGCGGCAAAACGATGTATGATACATAGATATTTGAATGGTGAAATAAGGAAGGAATGCAAGGCTGATATAAGCATTATCGATAAAATTAAGATAGGTGTGTTGAGATGGTTTGGACATGTGGAACGTATGAGTGAGGAAAGATTTATGAAGCAAATGTAGTAAGGAAAAAGAAGCAGAGGAAGACCGAGGATTACCTGGCACAATCAGGTGTGTCAAATATACTCAAAAGCGGCCGGGTCAGTAGTCGAAATAATCGGCGGTTATGTATGAGGAGATGCATGCATGTGGAATAGGCGAAAAAACCAAAGGCAGGATGGTATGGCGTTCTATTATCTCTGCCCACCCCTGAAGGGAAGCGGCGTGATGGTAAGTTTGTTAGTTAGAATCCGATTTAATGACATCGTGGAAATAGTAAAGCGATGGTAGTTACCCCTTATGTGTTTAGTACGGCGGTCTGCAGTGTGCGCTGTGTAGTGTGGGTAACACAATAAAAGTGTTAACGCCACATTTGCCGCTCGGCGAATCTCCGCTTGTTCCGGTCGATGATCTCGCAAATTGATATGCTGAAACTTTCAAATCTCGCTATACTGAAAGATGCTGAACAAAACGAAACGGTCCGCGAAAATCTTTTATGTAAGCGTACTGTAACGTGAGCCAATCCGACGTGTGACATAATCTACGAAAATGACAAATCGTGTCTTAGAAAAAGATCGTGAGCTGTTTACAGAATTATTATGCACGCGGGCTTGGTTATTATAATTATTGTTGAATAATAATATTGTTATTAACATTGAATATTTGGAATGAACATTTTCCATTAATTGTTATTTCAAAGTCGGGTTGTGTTCCCGTGGTTAGTGTCGCGGATTCTTAAGTCAGAGTTTCTCGGTTCGAACCCACTCTACCACAATTTGATTCCTATTTCTAATAATGAGCAGCTTAGGCTCACAGAAATAGTATTTAATTGAAATATTTTTGTAAATAATATAAACACAAATATTTCTCTTTAAAAAAAAAGAATAAAAATATGTATAAGTATATATAGTTGAAGAAAAATGTGAAAGTCTGGTCATTTACGGGGCTTGCAACCTATCGTGGGCTGATTTCAGTTATTACTTATATGTAGTGTAACCAGCCAATGACAGGTCGCAAGCCCTGACTTCCATATACTTCTTCATGTTTGTTGAGATATAAATAAATAAATATAAAATCGAGAATTTTTTAACAGAATTTGAACACACTCAAAATATTGCGAAATATTGTATTTGTTTTTAGATTGTAGTCGCACAACTTGAATTTGTGTTTTTATCCATCTTTGCGGTTGTATTTTATGTTGTATCTTGAATATATTTCATCTATAACTCAAAAATTAAATTATAAAATAATTCATCAATTTTTGGTTTCGAAAATATTGTAAATTTATATAAAATTTAAATAACGTTATTCACAACTGTTACAAAATTTAATCTTTATGATGAAGTCCGTGCTTACACAGTTTGAATTTGCAATTATGCATTTAAAAAGTGTCGTTTTTATTTGTGATCTTATTTTTTACGATGAAAAAAATTAGCGATAGGTTTAATTCAAACATGTTTTAAATCGGGCTACTATGGTTTTATTGCCAGATCATAAATTTTCTGAGAACATTTCCGTTATTTGGACCGCGTAATAAAGTCTCATTGTGCATTATAATATGCTTAGACCGTTATTACACGAAGAGGATGAAAGGGTAAAATGAATAATGCTTGGTGATGTCAGACACCAGTCTGATGATGTCGGTAACGGCGAAACCCGTTCATTGATCAAATAAAGAATAAATTCACCAAGAAATGTCAGTTCAAAATTTATTTTCTTTTATCTTTGTTACAGTCATAAGCGTTTAAGAAAAAGTGATATTGGTTTTATATTATTTTTCAAACCTTCACCCGCGCCCAACGGTGCATAGGGCACTGCATCATATAAACGTTGTGTTATTTTGATCGTTAAACATGAAGGAAGGGTGATCAACCCTACGTTCCAAGTATCAGTCCAGGGTAATATTGAATAAATATTAGGGTAAAATATCACTTATATTTATTCGACCCCAGTTTGTCGTATTTGACATAAAAAATAGGATTTTTGCGCAAAGTATGTACTTTTCTTGTTGGAAAATAGACCCACATCACTGTAACCAAAATGTAAATTTCCTACCTTACTCGCCCTAAACTATTGATTTCTCCAGTGTCTCGAAGTTAAGCGAATAATCGATAGTCTGGAGCTGCGGATCTCTCCTGTCGGCTTATTATAATGTGCAAAGCGGCTTAAAGTGCACAAGAACCCTTTCCATCCTCGGCACCTTTATACCGCCGCTATGCTAGGTCGTAGGTGACCCCCCATCCCCAAAGGGCTAGTTTTAGTTGCGTGAGACGAGAGCGATGTGCATGGGAAATGTTCAGCGTGTATCCATCCCCCGCTTAGCAACTAGCGACACTTTATATACCGCGGAACCTACGTGATATTTAATTTAGCCTTTAAAATCTTACCTGCTTACGAGTGCTCGTTCCAACCCGCTTTACTATTCGACAGCTCCTAAAGAAAGACATCTGTTTTATTAACATTTTTGCTTTTTTTTTTTTTTTTTCTTTTTTTTTTTTTTTTTAAATATTGGTTTTAATCTAATAATAAATTAAAAATGCAATTCCATCACGAAGTGTCAGTGGATAACATTTTTGCTCTTAATATGAAGGAAAAAAAACGTTGTGTAGTAGCATTTTTTGAGTTTATTAACCTTTCCTTCCCGGTGTTGTATACCTATTACACATTGCTTCTAATAACCATATTATCTCTATGAATATAATAAATAGAAGGCCAAGATTTTAGGTTTTCCTCCATAAAGGCATTTTTTGGCATTGATTTAAAAAATAATATTTATAATAATCAGAATTTATCGGGTACATCAGAGGTATTATATATTTAAACGGCGCGTGAAGAGTGTACGGGAACCGCGACACTATATTCGCATCTCACTCTTGCATACATGCACTATGTTAGTGTGAGGATCTCAAAGCTCAATGTTCTATAGCTAGCGGTCAGTAGCTCTTGAGCTCCCGACAAGAGCGGACCTATGCTTGTTTCGTGAGAGTTGTTAGATGGTTTTTTTTTCAGCAAATAAATCTAAATTATTATAATTCTTTACTTCATTTATAATTAATTAAGGGGATTAGCTATGAATGTCCGTATTTTTCCAATTTAAAATCGCAATTTTTTTATTGTGTAGTGACTACCTTACACCGGAACGCGGGTTAAAATAAAACCCGCGTTCCGGAGGGGGAAGGTTAATGTAAACAAGACTTGTTTCTAGAACTGCGGGTGTTTTCATCAACACGTGAAATACAGACTTGATTAGAAAATCTGTAGTTCTCGAAACTAGTCGTGTTTACATTATTAGTACAAAAACTTCTGGACACTTCAATCTTCTCAAGTTCTCCGTACGAAAATTATACTTATTTACAAGTAAACTTTTGTTTCTTCTTAGAGTATTAAGTAAATGCAACCCTGAATTGTTGGATTCCGCTGAAATTCTTATAAGAGTCGAGAAAATGTAACTTGTATTTGGACCGTTGTTTCGCAGCTGCAACCTGGTTTATTATTGCTAAACCTGGCACCGCGCCACCCCACACCCTGCGTTCGTGCGATAAGCCTCTGCAGCCGACCTTCTGTTGTGTCTCGACGAAATAACAACACAAATATACGTATTATATCATTTCGTATACTTAGACCGACTCGGTCGGAACAAGCTACGAATGGCTGTCGACATACCGTCCGTGCTTATTTTTAACTTATCGTCTGTGGAATTGCACAAATTGTAGTAAAAATGCGTTTTTTTTTGTATTTTCAAGGTGTGTGCTAAGCGCGTTACAAATCAAATTTGACTCTTTATAAATCAAATTCGACTCTTTGTAAATCAAATTTGAGTCTTTACAAATCAAATTTGACTCTTTACAAATCAAATTGGACGCCTTACAAATCAAATTCGAAGTTTTACAAAACAAATTTGACGATATAAGTGTATTTAATAAAAAAGTTACATTTTTTAAAAATACATACATTCATATTAGTTATAATTAGCAAGTACGTTAGTCGTCAAGTTGGCAAACCTGCGCGGCGCGCTGTCACAGTCTGTGCACGCGATGTGTACTGAAGTTTTCAGACAAGATTTTCAATACTGCATACTTGGAATCATGAGTACCTATTACTATGATTTTTTTTAAAATTCTTTTTAAAAAACTTTTTTTACAAAATACTATATAACGTCCAATTTGCTTTTTAAAACGTCTAACTTCATTTGCAAGGTTACCATTTTTTTCGTAAAACATCTAATTTGAAGTGAAAAAACCAAATCATCCAAGAGGCCCAAGGTTCACCTTTTCAAATAATAAATAGTCCTGTTAAGTGTTTTTCATTTTGATGGCAATTGACATTTTACACCAAGAGACTTTAAGCTCCAACCAATACATCGTAAATGACGCCATAGTTAAAACATGCATTTATCGGATATCCGGCGTATCTCCCTCCGGCGATAGTAACCGCGAGGACATAAACCGCTTCCGTCCACATGTTACTTCCGGTTCTTCCTATCCGACAAGTTAATCACCCCTGGACCCTGAGTGACTTTGCTGAAATTGTTCATACATATTTCAACATCATATGCAAATATTAATAAAAAGAGATCTCGCTATATTTTCCATAATTTTATGAAGATACTCGAAAGTAAACTGTTGAATTAAATAAAAAATAAATAAAGAAGCTTGGTGTATTATTAGATTGTGTAACGTCACCTCCATTACTTCACAGATGTCACGGTTTGTTTCTTTTCTCGGTTGACGTTTTCTCTAAGAAACCATGTTATTAATATAATGAAAACAGAACGAAACCACCTCTAATTTCCCTTATTCATAGAGACAAACTTAAACATTTCTCGCCATTGCAACATTATGAGATTGTGCTACTTTTTCCGCTTATTTTAATTTATTATTCATGTTATCCTTCTTTATAGTGTAGCGGTTAGCGCGTTTATTCATCATGATGAGGTACTGGCTTCCATCTCCGCCTGGGTCATCATAAAAACTAATATATAACTAACTAACTAACCATCACGACGCTTCCCCACAGGGGTAGGCAGAGAGAATAGAACGCCACACCACTCTGTCCTTGCAAACATTCTTAGCCTCTTCCACGTTCATGCATCTCCTCATACATACCCGCCGATTGTTTCGACTTCTAACCTGACCACTTTCAAGTATTTGGCATACTTGACCGTGCCAAGTTTTTCTCGGTCTTCCTCTGCTCCTGTTTCCAATTACATTCTCTAAAACTAATATATATATATATATATATATATATATATATATATATATATATATATATATATATATATATATATATATATATATATATATATATATATATATATATATATATATATATATATATGTATATATATATATATATATATATATATATATATATATATATATGTATATATATATATATATATATATATATATATATATATATATATATATATATATATATATATATATATATATATATATAAATATATATATATATATATATATATATATATATATATATATATATATATATATATATATATATATATATATATATATATATATATATATATATATATATATATATATATATATATATATATATATATATATATATATATATATATATATATATATATATCCTCTTTAATAGTTTCATAAAGTACCTTTATTGGACTGACTGACCCAAATAATTAAGATTTTTATATCTCACGTTACTTTCCATCGGAACCATACCGGAATAATTCGGTTTAATAACCCATAAACTACGAGTTGCGAATAAAATGAGACGATATGAATTTTCCTTAAAATGATTTACACTGTATGATATAATAATTCGTTGAAAATGAATCATATTACCTTGGTCACAAATTACATGCGGACAAATTGATCGCTCTACACACGTGTAGCATTCATCATTCTACCCATGATTGACAACCACACTGTTATATTTTCGAACTCATACATATACGTATGTACATAAATGATCAATCTCATGACGTTCCACGATCGAGTTCGCTACAGCCATCTGTGATTGGATTTAGAAAGCTTTTATTTAGCGGATACCCTTATATTTGTATGCAAAATCCGTACCCTGATTTTAAATAATTATGCAGCTTATTTATATACTGACCATGTAAAATACAGGTAAACCTTGTTTCACGCCGATGTACCTACTATTTTAGGAGATACTGGCGTTAAAAACTCGGTGCTTATTAAACACAAAATGATTAGACATATAAGTATAATGTAATTACGCTTTGCAGGTATAAATAACCGCATGATCCATGGATTGTAATATCGACAGCATCAACCGGCGTAATTGTAAATTGGCACAAATCGAATCAGCGCAAAACGACAGTTATCTGTATACGAAAAATGTAAAATAACTCGCAAGCGGAGATACCTAGATCTGTGAAAAAGTATTTGGATACACTCAAAATGTTCTGTTTTATTTAACTTTGTTTGTTTTACTTCTATGTATTAACATTCACACGTTCCACGGGAGGCCAGCGCAGTGCTATGTGATTTACCTAGGCACTCGCGTATCCGTGCATGGTGCTTCTAGCCGGGCGGAAGGCGCTTTATATATCCGAGGTGGCGTACATTTTTTATGTTCGGATAAAGCCCCGTGACAAATTCCTCATCCGCTCACCGCGCCGGGCTCCCTTATTCAAGAGGTGGAGATTTTATCACTTTAGCGGTGGTGAGCTGGTTACTCAGACGTCTCGGCCGCCGACACCTGCTCGAGGAGAGAAACGACGAGAAACTGCATCTTTTCACCTAGAATCTTACTTTTTCAATTTAAAAACAAATACAACATTTTTAATTTAAGTATGTGAGGTCCGAATCCTGGATTATAATCACACACATGAGAAACGACAGAAAATATCATTTTCATTTTCATTATTTAAGCCTATAATTTGACCAGATAATTTATTTACAACATTTTGAATGCCCAAATACTTGTTCACAAAATCTGGATTATCTCCAATTACAGGGGTTATTTTCACATTATTTTTTGACATCTCATCAAAGATGAAGAAGAATATGGAAGTCTGGGCATTTACGGGGCTGATGACCGTCATAGGCCGGTTTAAGTGATCACTTTACACACGTGTAACATTCACCAATTCTACCCATTATTGACAACCACAGTACTCAAATTCTTGGAAGTTGCATATATATGAACAAATTTAGAAACCTTGTTCTTGAATCACTAGAACTTCACTAGAGACATCTATTGGTGAGATAAAAAATGCTGTAAATAAATTATCTGGTCAAATTATAAGCTAAAATAATACAAATTAAAAATGATATTTTTAATATAAGTTGTACTTAACAAATACTTACCACTTTTTCTTAAAATCTACTGTGACACGTGTTTCGATGCATTCCGCATCTTTTAAAATCTTTGTGAGACATCATTTTGAGTGAGTCTTGATACTTGTTCACAAATCTGGATTACCTCCAATTTTTAATAATCCAAACTCATCAACAGTTTTTTTACCCCAATGGAAGCTCATCTGTTTAACTTAACAGCAACACACGCAGTACTTAAACATCGCTCATAGCGGACAAAGTGCTTCTTGACAGCTGCTGAAATATTGTATACCCGCAAACATAGTAAAATTAAACATATTATAAATGTGTGCTTTCTCTTCCATTTAACCACACTGTGCCACAATAGCGCGTGGCAGGGAACAGCTGGTAAACAATCATTTTTAACTTCACCGTATACTGATATGATTTCGTACAAAGTACGTTAATTTGAAAAAATTAAATATCCTATGTCGACATTCATCCAAACCTTTATCCGCACCCCAATGGTGCATAGGGCACTGCATCATATAAACGCAGTGTTATTTTGATCGTTAACACATGAAGGAAAGGTGATCAGCCCTCCGCCTCCGGTACCAGTCCAAGGTAATATTGATTAAATATAAGAGTGAAAAAATCACTTTTATTTATTTGACCCCCCCCGGGACCTCCATTACGGTAGCCGAGCGTGCTGACCATTAGACTACGGAGGCGGATGTCGACAAAGTGTACTATACTTATATTACAATATTTTTTTGTACTGCCGTGATATTTCACTCGCTAGTAGTTTGTTACACATAAAACGAGTCATGTGTAAGCAAGATAAGGGTACCTACACTCGAATTTTGTGAAGAGAACATTTTTAAATCCCATTAGGGTTGCCGGAGCTTCCTTAAGCACCAGGAGGAGAAAGGAAAGTGCAGGGCGAAATGCAGCCCGCGATGAGATTGGATTTACCCCATAAAGCTGATGGGAATCTGAAAGCCGTCTCCGCTCGTGTGATCACTTACCCGTGATTCGGATGTCTCGTCCAGCGGTACCGGCAAACTGATTACACGCTTAGGCGACCACGGTTCAGAAAATCCCATCCGAAACGGATTTGTATATCGGCAATGTTAAATTGTATTGGTTTACAGACTTTTCTTGCGAGATGGCATTTAAATTACATCGAAAGGTCGGAAAGTTTCGTGTAATTCGATCCTTCTGGAGATTTATTGTAGATTTTGAATTCAGGTTTTATTTGGTTAGTACCACTATTCCTGAAAAGTCAGGTTTTACTTGGTCAATACCACTATTCCTGAAAATCTATCGTGACACATGTTTGGTGCGTTCCTCATCAGTTTCAAACACCGTATATGATTTTATATATTAAATTTTGAAATCAAACATTACTTTGAAGGTGGTTGAAGGATGAAGAGGGCTGTTTCTTATTTATTTTTTTAAATTTTTAGTATTACATTTTTTTTATTTAATAAAGTTACAAAACTTTTTTTTTCTAATTCAATTAATTTTGTAGACATTTCTACTTTACAATCTTAAGATTAATATTATTTTTGACATCTTATCAAAGATGATGAAGAATATGGAAGTCCGGGCATTTACGGAGCTGACGACCGTCATAGGCTGGTTTAAGTGATAAGATTAATATTACGCTGTTCTCTCCAATAAAGAGACTGTATGTTTATGTTTGTGAGTTTAATAATATATTTTTATTGTGTTTTATTTTGTGTATTGTAAAAATGTATTGTAAAAAATATATTCATTTAATATATTTTTTACAATACATTTTAAGAAATAGTAGTAAAAATGGATAGATATTACCACAGAGTGATTGCCGAATCAATTGATGAAATTTATCTTAGACTTTGATTTATCCCTTTTCCTAAACGTATACTGTAATATGTAACGTATAACTTCATTATTTACTATCAACGAATCTGCTACGTTTCATTGAAAGTTGCATGACAGCGCTGATTTATTTCGATTCGTTTGTTTGCGACCGTATTTCGCTAGCTTTGTGAAATAAAAGCTGAAAACTTTCCTACTAACTTTCACTAAAATGCATTTGATCTGTCCGATTCTACACTAAGCCAAAAGAAGCATTCTTCGGAGTAATGGATTTTTAAATTGAACCTTTTTGAGATGAAAATAAATATCTATCAGACATTAGTTATAATATTGAAGTAGAAGTTCTTTTCAATACGGGAATTTTCTACCATTGATGTCTATTTTTTGCTTTATAGGTACTTTTAGTGTTATGCATAGAATTGTTAAAACTTACTCTTTGTCTTAGATAAAATTGATATCTCAACATAGGTGAAGAAGAATTTTTAAGTCTAGTTTATTCGCAGGGCTTATGATCTGTTATAGGCTGGTTTAACTGATACTTTGTACACGTGTAACGTTCACCTCTCTACCCATGATTGACTACCACACTATTCCAAATTCGGAAGTTGTATTTTACGTTTAATTGATACCTTCTTTCACATGCACAGCACCTCTTTGGTTGAGATGAGTAGGTTTTGTTTTATTGTTTGTTTTTGTTTTATTTAGCAGATGCTTTCATTAAATGTATTCAAATTATCTTACAGAAAACACGATTTTACAATTTAACTAGACTTACGATTTGTCAGGTTATTTTATCTACAATATTTTAAGTGTGTACAATTCTTTTTTCACTATGTCCAGATGTTGTTTGACTTATGTTAATGAATGTGAATTATTTATGTATTTGGAATTATTTATGCATTTAATTTTTATTAATTATTTATGTTTCGATTATTTACATACACATTTATATTTGTTTTACACTTTGAACAAAGATTTGGACACACTAAATATTGCGAATTAAATTTTGAATGAAGAGAGAAATATTTGTGTTTTTATTATTTACATAAATATTTTAATTTCATACTATTTCTGTGAGCCCAAGCGGCTCATTATTAGAAATAGGTTTCAAATTGTGGTAGAGTGGGTTCGAACCGCAAAACTCTGACTTAATAGTCCGCGACACTAACCACGGGACCACATCAAGTTAATTTTACAACCCCAACTAACCGACATCGTTCGGTGAGTAGATTTGATAATTGACTCGTTCAATTACAAAATAATTACGATGACAATTTAAACATGACAGAAATCCACTATACGTTTGTTCCGGCACTTGCGCCAAGTCCGGACGTCCGCAAAACATGCTCAACTTTTAGCTTTCTTATTTAATTTTTAAAACCGTAGTTTTCTTCCCGAGTCGCTTGAGGATTGCCATAAAACTAACTTAAATTGCTCCTTGGAGGTTATTTCAAGTTTTTTTTAAACTTCTACAGTACAAACTTGTAATGATCTCAGTTGAGTCGGTCCTCGTGTAATTTACTTGTCCATTTTCAAATGTACCAGATTTGTCATGAAATTTGCGTTGTAAAACAAATAGAATTTAATGATGTTAGAAAATAATTTTCCCTAAATTTAATATGATGTTCTTTTTTGAGGTCAAGGGATCTTGCATCCCTTGTGTCACTGCGACCATATTAGATCTATTGTGACCTCCCTCTGTATCACAGCTCACTCCCAAGACCTACGTGTGTCATTTAACTCACGACCTGTCTTGGTGGTAGGAGCTTCACCTTCTCGGAGTCCAGTAGAGGTCCTCCAAGGATGTGATTTCGTTTGCGAGCGAGTGCGTCACAATTAAAGAGAATGTGGATTGTCGTTTCGTTATCCTCCAACATGATAGTTTATATGCCATCTACAATTCATTAAATGAAAGTAAAATAAAATCTGTTCATGTTTATAATATGAACAACTAATACTATTTTATCCAGGTACTTGGAATTTATGATATTAATGTATGAAGAATGTTATTAAATTGTAAATGGTGTTTACTAACGATGGTCTCTGTGGCTGTATTCGTAGCATTGTTAAAATTTCTTAAATTTTCGCACGAAAAATGTTGTTTTAAATTCTTTTCCCTTATCTGTTTAATGATTTTAAATTTAAAATTTTTACATTTCGGATGGAAAATCGCAATCGATTAGAAAACTTACAACTTATTTCTACGTAATATATAATATAATTATGGGTTCGACAAGATGTGACATTTTTACGTTTATATGAATTAGCATTATTAAAGATGCGTTAGTTTTAACCTAATTCCACAGTATTCTTAATATTAAGCAAGAAATATTTGTATTTTTTAATAAAACGCGCTGTCTATAATATATAAGATATACTGTATAACCAAATTTTCTATATATTCTTGACATTAAGCATTAAATATTTAAAAAAATAACACTATCTTTATTTTCTACATAACTGAATTCCACAATATCTTGATGTAAAGCATTTAAAAAAATTAAAACACGCTTCTTTGTTTTCTCTCATTCAATTAAACTAGCCACTCAACTACGGTTATAAATACGAAGTCTTACAAATCATAATTGAATTCAATGCTGAATATCACGAATACCTACAGTAACGCGGGCTTCTATTGCGGAAGTTGGTCCTGTACGCCAGAAGCCTTGAGAATTCTTTCAAATGCGGTCTTTAAATTCTTTCATTTATCTGTAGGGATTCTGCTGAACTCGTCTGTTCAGCAGAGTTCGTCTGTTTGCAAACTGTCTCGAGTGCGTTATCTTACCTTACCTCACCTTATTCTCTCTCACCCCCCTCTCCTCCGCCGCTGCCTCACCTCGACCTGAGAGCGGCCTGGAAGTTGGAAGTTTGGAAGTTATAATACTTTTGCGATAGGGCTCTATTGTACGGTCACGAACGTAGTCCCCTATCGAACGAAATCGAAGGATATAAAGATGTAAAGATAAATAAACAAAAAAGAAAGGATTCAATCAAATAAGGAATTGGGTCATGTGTAGTGTATCTCAGTAGTTTCGTGGATTTAAATGATTAAATCCGAGTCACAAAATTGTTTAATGTATAAGGGTTTAAACATGTATGATGAGATGTCTGAATGTATGAAGAATGAAAAGAGTCTGAAAGAGTTAAAAAATAAATGTTTTGTTTGCTGTAAGAGGATGTAAATATATATAGGATGTAAATTAAGTGTAAATAAATTTTGTATTAAAATTTGTATTTTGTTTTAAATATAATATAAGCTAACTAAAGAAATATAAAAAAAGGAAATACTGGATACATAACATAAGTTACCAGATTACCACATACACCATAAATTATTAAAATTCGTACACTCTCTAGTTCCAATGCTCATCGCTTTTCAGAGCATCATGCCTTGCGGAATAGGATAATTATTCATGTTATTAATTAGACTAAAGTAAATGTTAGTTAATTTAATTCATTTGAATATATATATTATCGTTGACCAAATTAATCGTGGGGTTTTTTTTTTAATCATTAAAAGTCCTCTGAAATCAACGAAAAATTGTTATTACGTAAAAATTATCTACATTTTCTTCGTTTTCAATTTATCACCATGTTTTTTCATACATAATTATAAATAGTAAATAGTGTAGTGGTTAATATATTAGACTATCATAATTGATCTCCGGGGTTCGATTCAAAATAGATTTATGTTTTTTTTTCACATTATTTATTTAATATATTTAACACTGAATTGGTACATGAGGCGCAGAATTGATCACCATGCCTTCATATGATGAACAATCAAATTGACATCGCATCAGTTTGATGCAGTACCCTGTGCACCATTGAGCGCTGACAAGGGTCAGTAGTAGTGGTGTATACAATACGGAATTTTACACTTGATTAAATTTAGGAAACAATCGATTTTTACAATCCATTCACTTGCACCATTTACAATGCTATTCATTTTCTTGCGGTAATTTTACTGGTTTCAGTCAAACCTTGATACATTTTTTTTCCGCGACAACCGCGGAAAGCGATTTACCATTGACATTCTGGCGAGGTCGACGGAACACACCGAGTGTAAAATGGCACAAATTATTATTGTTTCCTTTAAATTTTTCATCCGACACTCCATTGTCAACTTTTATGTCGCCATTGTTTTGTCCGATCACAGCCTGCGGCGATTCCGCGAACGGATTTCAAAGCACACCCGGCCTGCACTGAAAACACAAAGAGTATCCCGGAAAATTGCAAACAAAAGTGAATATTAGCCGGTGATTAAGCTTTTTTTTTTACCGGAGGGTGTTTTTTTGTTGTCTAGTCATTTGCGAGTGGAAACTCTCTTGTGATATTACCGGTAAATAATGTTTTCAAACATATTTCAAAGGCGTACTTCACTTTTATCCCTCGTTTTATTTATTTTATCGCATTATTTATTTAGCCAAAATATTCATAAAAAAATGTCCATAGCCAACCATAGACGATGCCAAGAACTCTCATGTGAAAAAAGGTGTCAATTATCCCTAGATCACGGGACTTGTTTCGATGTACCTCAATACGGGACTATCGTAAAATGTAGGACGATAAGAAAAACACACATTTTATCAAAAACGTTTACTAAAAACATTTAATAATATGTTGATATTGATATATTTAGTTTTGTACTGACATTTCTTGGCGGAACTGCATTTTATATAATAAAATAAAACGACCATGTACTTTTTTTTCCACACAAATTTTATTTGACCAGCGACCGAATTTCTTCGTAACAGATATCTTCAGACCAGTCTGATGATATGGGTTACGACGAAACCCGGTCGCTGGTCAAATAAAATTTATGTGGAAAAAAACTAAATAGGTACCTAGTTATTTTTTTTTAAATAATAAAAATAAAAATAATTCATAATAAATACAAACCCAGACTTGTAAACAATGATTTGGACAGACTCAAAATACTGTGAATTAAAAATGTTATTTAAGTATGTTTTTAATATTGACTCCTCGTAACGATCGTTAGAAAACAGTCAAGAGAACGACAGCAACATCAAGAAATTGTACGTCAGGGAAATCGAATCCTGTAGCCGGGCACGTGCGTGTGTTGCGATGATATGTCGCGTCCCCTGTCGCCCGATCGACGCCCGCCGGTGACTCATTGGTATTCAGCTGCCAGCGAGACCCCTGACTCACCGGACTTCCCTTGGCTCGACTGCATGTTCCACCATTCTCTGCCCGCTAATGTGGCGGTACGAATCCTTAAATCTGATTCAAGTATACTTATTGTATTTTAATCCAAGATTTTCGAGTGTGACATGAATACAAAATGTAATTTTTTTCTCTGTAACACAGGAACAATACGTCAAATAAGGCGCGGCATAATCGAGCGAACCAAACATTTAATCGGAAACGTAATTGTAAACTTCTTCTCTTCTTCTTTAGTCTTCTGTCCTTCACTGCTGAATATACCCATCTTCCTATTGCTGCTTGCAGCCAATATCCAACCCGCCACAGCGGCTATGTCATCGGACCATCTTATTTGAGACCTTCCGACACCTCTTTTATTCTCGCGATGTCTCCATATCAAAAATTTAGAGGCCTATCTTGTGGGGTCCTATATTAACTTACTAATTGTAAACTTACTTAAAATATTAAGAATTCATTCGTGTTTAATATTTTTTATATTAAACCGTATTAAATACGTTCCACGCGATACTGTGTCACAGTGGCTATGTCATCGGACCATCTTATTTGAGATCTTCCGACACCTCTTTTATTCTCCCAATGTCTCCATCTCAGAATTATAGTGTCTTGTGGGGTCCCATATTGACTTACTAATTGTAAACTTACTTAAAATATTAAGAATTCATTCGTATTTAATATTTGTTTTATATTAAACCTTGTTTAATACGTTCCACGCATTACCGTGTAAAAATGGCTTAAAGAAAGTATACTAACATAATAAAACAGTGATAAGGTTTTCTTGTATATTCTTATAAATTCTGGATATCCAAAATAAAATTCATTATTTCTTATTGTATCTTTATTTTAGTAACAAAAGAATCTTATTATTTTTGACATCTCATCACAGATGAAGAAGAATATGGAAGTCTGGGCATTTACCGTGCTGACGACAAATGCCCAGATTTCCATATTCTTCTTCATCTTTGATGAGATGTCTAAAATGATATGAAAATAACTCCTGTAATTGGAGATAATCCAGATTTTGTGAACAAGTATTTGGACACACTCAAAATGTTGTAAATAAAATAATGTATAATTTTTCACTTTAGCCATTTTCTGATTTTATGAAATATCAGAAAGAGAACTAGTTGTTTTTTTTTTTATAAAAAAGGTAGCAAAAATATTCCGTCTTACGCATAACTCTCTTCGCATAAACTGACTTGTATAAAATTCCACATGACTGTACGCAATATTAAATTAATGTTAGAGTTTTCAAATGTATCGTATTTTTGTTTTTTTTTTTAAATATAGCCTTTTAAATATCTTTTTGCGTTTCGTAAATTTACTAAACGTCACTGAAATATTTTAATCATCCACTAGTATAAATACGAGTAATACCTAATAATATAACTGTTTAGAAATTTAAGTATTACGAAGTAAACATTTCTTCCTAATTAATCTCACCGTGTGCATTCATAATGTAATCCGCTCATCTGCGCCGCGAGGTCTTTCCTACCCCGGCTTTCCGCCGCTCCTGTAAAGTTCTGTTTTTCGTATTTGAAAAGTCGCGGGAGTGCAGCAATGAATAATACTTTAGAATTTCCATACATTTAAGACGGCAACATAGCTAGACTTCTGTGTTTGCTTGTAATTCAAATTGGATTACGGAGTCTGGGCGGGGAAGCTGGTGGCGGGTAGCGAGTACTAGTTACCCGCGCTTTGTACGGCGCCGCGCAGTGTGTAATATGACCGATCTGGTTTTACTTTAATACTGATAAGATTATTATTGGCATAAAAAAATGATTTCATGAACAATTGAAATGATATTTGGTAACAAGTCATTCCATACAATAGACTTACGTTTCGTGTAGTGAAAATTAGGAAAAAGTGTTGAGGAAAGCCGAGAAAATTATATTGAAAACACTTTTGAATTTGTTGCAATAAAACACATTTAAAAAAATGTATATTAGTCTAACCAAACAAAGCATATTGCTACAATATTATTATTAAAGTCATTTTTGAGTAATTTTAGATTCGCAAACACTTTCGACTTTCTTGGAGTAGATGTCCTCAAACTAGGGGATCTGAGGAAATTAACAACATCGACATCAAATCTGTGTTTATAATGATTGACATTTTCCGCGTGTGGTGCGCCCTTGCAAGATTGCACCGGTTATTAATTAAGAAGTTTTCATGTTCATATTTGTAAAATTGAAATATGAAAAAAAAACGATTAAAGTAAAGCTAGATCGGTCATATTGCACACTGTGCGCCGCTAGGAACGGGAAGCGGGAAGGCCGCACTATTCATCCATCTCTCCTTTCCCCGAGGTAATGCTATGCAGGCGCCTTTGTTTCTGGCGTTACGGGATATGAAAAGCCCTTCGTTATTGTTTGTCCAATAATTTTATCTGAGCACCCCCTCCTTGTCGTTTCTTTGATTTGTGCTGTAGTAAATATTTCAATGTGTAATTAATTGTCCGCCTCCATAGTGAAATGGTCAGCACGCTCGGCTACCGTTCTGGAGGTCCCGGGTTCGATTCCCAGGGGGGGTCAAATAAATACAAGTGATTTTTGCACTGTAATATTTATTCAATATTACCCTGGACTGGTACCTGAAGCGGAGGGCTGATCACCATTTCTTCATGTGTAAACGATGAAGATAACACTGCGTTTATATGACGCAGTGCCCTATGCACCATTGGGGTGCGGATAAGGGTTTTATTATTATAATTAAATTAAATTGTTTTGTTTAGACGCTCAGTCAACGCAGTCCTAATTTCTTCTTCTTCTTCAAACCCTTATCCGCACCCCAGTGATGCATAGGGCGCTGCATCAAATAAACACTTTGTTATCTTGATCGTTAACACATGAAGGAAAGGTGATCAGCCCTCCGCTTCAGGTACTAGTCCAGGGTAATATTGAATAAACATAAGAGTGAAAAAAATAATTTGGGTAATGTTTAAAATCATATAAATAAGATTCAATTGATTTTGGGCGTACAATATTCTATAGAAAAAACTTAACCAAAAAGAACATAATGTTTGAATTAGAATTTAATTCAATTAATTGATTCAACAGTCACTTTGTGGTAAAATCTATGCATCCTTTATTTATTTTTTACTTGTCAAATACTACTATTTTTAAAAATCTATTGTGACACGTGTTTCGATGCATTCTGCATCATTACCGCACCGTATGGTGTTTGAAATTGATGCGGGAAGCATTGAAAACCGTGTCACGAATGATTTTGAGAAATAGTGGTAGTTACTTACCAGGTAAATCTTGAAGTAAATTAAAAAGTCGTCAGTTTATTATAAAAATGTAAAGTTAAATTTTATCAATATCAACGATTCTCGTTCTTATAACGTCACAACTTTTCATGTGAATTAATTGGGATAATGTCTACTTTTCCACTTGAAACTGATGAAGGTTTTATGTACCAATATTTTAATTTTGAATGCGGTTTTAAAGTATTTCAATATATACTTCATTATTGCACCCTTGTACATTTCCTCGCTCTCGACGTAGCTTTTCTCAGGGCGGAAACGACTTAATCAGATTTTCATGACACCCCCTCCCAGGCGGCCGGTGAAATCATCCCCCGCATTTTGACCACGTTCAGTGCTGAAACAGTATTTCAGTAACTAACTAGACACTTAGGATGGGCACTTTCCTCTTGTATTTTCCGTTTTAAAAGCGTCAGTGGCATAATACGTTCTGTATCTGAATCCTTGCCAAATATTTTCTCTTTAGATACGAAACGCTGTGATGCTTTCTCTTGTAATTTATTCTTGTATTCAGGCAAACTATTGTAAAATTCTCTAAAAATTTCAGCTTTCCTTTGTGACCGAATATAGAATTGCTTTTAAGGATGTCTTTTCTTTATAGACCTTTGTTGATCAGGATTTTTAATTTTATTTTTATTTTAGGTACATAGATACATTTTTTTTTAATTTTTATGAATTATATGTATTACGGATCTTTAGGCATAGCTTGTATTGAGCCGAAATACTTACATGTTAATACAATAAAGATTTTTTTAATTACTAGATTTTATACATTACAAGATACAATAACAATTTACAGTAAAAATTTTGTACAAAAAATCATAAATATTGAACCTGGACTCTAATTAAGTCTCTTTCCACCATGATGTGTAAAAAGAAGAGTTCAAAGCCAAATTCCCGTGGCCATTTCAATGATTTTAGAGTCCTCGATAACGTTCAGTACATTTTCAAAACCTTTACAATAAATGACGTCAACTTTTTCAATAAAAGCTTCAATAATTTACTTGTTAGTGTACCCATTACCGCTCCCAATGGTAGCAATCTGCCTTTCGTGTGAGCTCGCTTTCTTATTTCTATTTTTCATCAGAATTTTTATTATGTAGTGTTTTTCGTCCATATTTTATTAAATAAGGTTCTTTTTATTATTTTCAAATATATTGTTTATGTTTTGTGATTTATATTATAACATCCAAAAATAATTTGTCAATATATATTATTTTATACAATTATATTATTTTAATATAATTTTTTTAACGTTTTTTGGACAAATGTGTAGGTATACTTATCGCTCATCGTTCACTTTGTGTAGTACACCTTAAATCTCTACTTCATGTCTGCCGATTTCGGAATAACCATTCCCTCATCAGGTAAACTATAGAGTACATATTTTAAGTGGTGTTATACAAAGTAAACCATAATCGATGCGGAATGTGTTATATTACCATACCACAAAGTTAATGATGCTTTTTAAATATCAAAAAATATATAGTTTCTCATACAGATTTTAATATTTATTGTTTCGTGTAACAACTTGTTAGGAATGTGGGAATGTTGGTGACACAGTGGTGACAACAACTTAGCCGCAATCGTGGAGATACCCACATAGTCTGGCAAGCGGGATTCTAGACTTGTCGATTCTAGAAACCAGTCGCTTATTTAGAGCTACTTAGTACTACTTACATAGACTAACTAAACTAACTAACCATCACGCCGCTTCTCCGCAGGGGTAGGCAGAGAGAATCGAACGCCACACCACTCTGTCTTTGCAAACATTCTTCGCCTCTTCTACATTCATGCATCTCCTTATACATACCCGACGATTATTACGACTCCTGACCCGGCCGCTTTCAAGTATTTGACATACCTGATTGTGCCAGGTTTACCCATGTCTTCCTCTGCTTCTTTTTCCAACTACATTCGCCTCATAAATTCATTTAACCGTTCTTTCCTCACTCATACGTTCCACATGTACAAACCATCTCAACACACCTTTTTTTATTTTATCGATAATGCTTATCTCAGCCTTGCATTCTTTCCTTATTTCATCATTCGAACATCTATCAAACATCGTTTTGCCACACATTCGTCTGAGGGACTTACATAGAAATAAACCAAAATCAAAGTACTGGCAATATTTTACTGATAATCTTCCACAACCTTACCACATAATACAAGTCAAGTTTTTTTCGCAATTGACAATGTGACGGATATACCTCCGCAGCCCTCCGCAGAATTGTAACCATTCCTGAGTTTACCGGGCGCCATGTTCCCCTATGGCGCCTGAAATACCCTTTCCCCGCCAACCCGTTTGTTGAGGGTTGTTTTGAATTCCATAAACGGTTCGCCAGAGGGCGTATATTATACCCCCCCCTCCCGCATGCCCTGCTTCGGTTGTCGCTCCTCCCTGTGAACGGGTGAACGACTCATATCCCGTTTTTAGTCCGGAGTGCAGATACTCTCCCTAATTGAAGCGCCGACGTATTCCAGAATTTAAAATAAACTCGTGAACCATTCTAAACCGTGTCATGATTCATGCTCAAATTAAATTCTTTGTTTTCTATAAATTGTTACTTGTTTGATTATTGCATTAATTTATTTGTACAAAACATTGTTTTTATAACGTAAATATGTCGCTCACTCCTTTCAACAACGTCATATATAAAAAAAACTTGATTTTTCAGGAGATCATTTTTAAAGTTTATAAAAATAATAAAATGTATTATAAATAAATATCAAGCCACTTATTGAACTTTTTACTGTGCAACAGATCTTTTTAGGTAAAACCTGACTGTTTTTTCTCCATTTGAAAAATATTCAGTATAATAAAAGAAATACTGAAACAATACATTTTCTTAAAAATGCAAAAACAACATTTTCTGCCCTGTAGCGGGTAAATATTAAGTTTAAAATATGTCGCATTTTCTAGGCATTCGGAAAACATGCAAAACTGAAAATTGACGATTTTCGAAATATGAAGTTGTTGAAAGGAGTGAGCGATGTGTGCACATTTGTATTTTAAAGTTCAAACAAAAAATCCGGCATAGACAGGGCCAGTACGTAGAATACCTATACAATAACAATGAACGTTGAAATCTTCTTCTCCTTCTCACCCTAATCCGCACCCAACGGTGCATAAGGCACATCGTATTGATCCAATATTATTTTGTTCGTTTCTTATATAAAAGAAAGGTGATCCTGTGCTTTAAATACCAGTCCATGGTAATTTTAAATGAATATCAGAGTTAAGAATGACTCTAATTTTTTTTGACCATCCTAGAAATTTAACCCGGGGGCTCTAGCACGGTAGCTAAACACGCTCATCGTTACACTACAGTAGCAGACGAATGATAAAATATTAAAATCTAACACAAAGTTTTAATGCATCATAGGTATTTATAACATGGCATTTTTACTTCTTTAGTATAAAAATCAAAAAACATAAATTCAATATATTTCAATATAGTCAAATATCGATTATTGTGTAAAAAAAAGTTTAAGCGTTTTATTTGTTATTTGAAAAGATTCTCACCAAACCCAGTAAAAAAAACTTTATTAATACGTTATTGCGGAAAACCACAAAATACGGTATTCAAGTACCACAAGAGAAAAATTATGGTTTTGTTAGATTTTCTTAGAACTTTATTTTTTCTTTCTGCTAATATTGATATTGATAAGGATAAATAACAACGTCTTTTACTGCTCATAATTTATGTCAATCATTATACTATTATTATATTGTGGAATTATTTAAAAGAATCCCATTTCCCACCAAATCCAAACCCACAATTAATAAATTATATGCATGAAATAGATCAATATCATTATTTATCGCCTTTGTTTGTGGCATAGTAATATAGTTTTACATTCGGTTTTATAATTTTAATCGAAATACAATTCTTATATTTAATATAATATTCTTCATGTACTTCGAGATTTTTTCTTATTTTATACATGTTTTTTTTTTAAACATGAATTGAAAACCCAACCAAGGTATCACCGCACTCCCCTAAACAAGAACTTCACATAATATGTGTAAACGAAGCTTTATCACGACCGCTTTGCTTTCAAGTATCAAACGTCGTTATTGTGTTTATAATGCATTTTTATGGGAGCCGGTGACTGGGGACTCTGGCGTTGGGAGAAACCCATTAATATTTTACAAGCATATTCAATTGAGTTAACTTTCTTACCATTTTTATTATTTAAACCTATTATTATGTTTCTCAAACACATTTGATAGCAAACAATATATGAAGTCTGCGTATCAATATTCAAAGGAGACTGAAATAAGTACTTGGTAGCTTCAAACAAAGAGATGTAAGAATTCATTTTTCCTTTTATATGTTTTTAAATAACCACTCACCGAGACTTTTTGTCCAAGAGTTTCGAGACGTATCCGTCTCTTCGTCAGGATAATCACTACAACAGCATGCAAACAACACTACACGTCACTACCATAGCAGTATTCACACACTTATAATTACATAAAATATTGATAACATGCGATTTAGGTCGACCCGAGTACCAACATGCACTAATGATTATAAAAAAATATGCACTAAAAACCGAGGTCTGACATGCATATGACAGTGCTACATTTTTGTAAAAATAAAAATGAAATTACTAACCACAATGTAAATAATAATAATAAATAATAATAAAACCCTTATCCGCACCCCAATGGTGCATAGGGCACTGCGTCATATAAACGCAGTGTTATCTTGATGGTTTACACATGAAGGAAAGGTGATCAGCCCTCCGCTTCAGGTACCAGTCCAGGGTAATATTGAATAAATGTGACAGTGAAAAAATCACTTATATTTATTTTACCCCCCTTGGGAATCGAACCCGGGACCTCCAGAACGGTAGCCGAGCGTGCTGACCATTACACTACGGAACCACAATGTAAATACTTTAAATATTAATAAAATAAAAGCTCATTTTTGAGTCCCGTTAAAAATAAATGTAGCTTTTATGTCTTAAAACTATTCTTCCTCAATTTCTTATTTGCGTATTATCGTGAATTATATTGTTCATTTATTTGGCATAAACTTTTTGGAATAACATGATCATTTGAATATAAAAATAAAACATTTGTATAAGACCACTTTTGAGTTTATTAATGTAAACACGACTTGTTTCGAGAACTTCAGATGTTCTCAACAACGAGTGGAAATACAAACTGTCGGTGAGAACATTTGTACCTTTCAAAACTAATCGTGTGTATATTAATAAACTCAAAAGTGATCTTACACAAGTGTTTAATTTTTACATTGAATCATCTTGTTATTTCACAAAGTTAATGCCAAATCATTAAATCAAATGATAACTAGTTTTACTCTACATACATATCGCTGACTCCTTTCAAGAACGTCATAAATCAAAAAACTTGACTTTTCAGGAGAACCTTTTTAAAGTTGAAAAATATAATACAATGTATTAAAAATAAATTAATAGCCACTTATTGAACTTTTTACTGTGCAACAGATATTTTTGGGTTAAACCTGAAGGTTTTTTCTCCACTTGAAAAACATTAAGTATATTTAAAAAAAAAATAAACAATACTATTTCTTCAAAATGCAAAAACAACACTATCTGCCCTGTAGCGGGTAAACATTAAGTTAAAAATATGCATATTTTGCTGGGATAAAGTACATTTTTTGGGCATTCCGAAAATATGCACAACTCAAAATTGACGATTTTTGATTTATGACGTTCTTGAAAGAGTAAGCGATATCTCGTATGAAAAAAACTTCTTTAGCCTCCCAAAATGCTTCAACCTTTACTACAATCACGCCGCTTCATTTCATGGGTAAGCAGATACGATGGAATAGCATACTTGTCTGCTTCCTCTACATATATGCATGCCCTCCGGTTACATAGACTTTTGACAGAGGATAAGATATATTTTTTAAAAATTAAACATTTAAAAGAAATAGTCTATTCTATTAGTGAAATTTATTAAAAAAAAAATTGATAAAAAAGAGAAATATTTGTGTTTTCATTATTTTCACAAAAAATCAATTTCGTACTATTTCTGTGAGCCTTAGCGGCTCATTATTAGAAATAGGTGGTAGAGTGGGTTCGAACCTAGAAACTCTGACTTAAGAGTCCGCGACACTAACCACGGGACCACAACCCGACACAATAAATAGCTTATTGTGATGCCACTGAATATTTGTCGAGGTTTTTATTTGTAAATATGATTTTCTCTCTGTTAATGCTTGTGCTCGTAATATGGATATCTTGATAAATGAATCAACAGAGGATTATAGGATTACAGTGAAAAGCGCACTCAAAAGAGAGCATGTTCTACCAGCGGATCACGTGTTTGGATTACTTTTACGTGGGTAGAAAATATTTCGCTTTGCGATTAAGGTTGGTTTACACATGCTTTTTGACAACTTCACTCTGAACTCCAGTTGAACTTTAGCCAGTAGAGGTTAATATTATGAAATGCTGAAGTTACTCGTCCATATGATTGCAAGTGAAAATATTTTTTTTGCTGTAGTTTTAAGTGTCGATAAATGTTTTTTTTTTAACTAACTAAAAAAACTAACTAACCATCACGCCGCTTCCCCGCAGGGGTAGGCAAAGAGAATCGAACGCCACACCACTCTGTCTTTGCAAACATTCTTTGCCTCTTCTACATTCATGCATCTCCTCATACATACCCGACGATTATTACGACTCCTGACCAGGCCGCTTTCAAGTATTTGACATACCTGATTGTGCCAAGTTTTCCTCGGTCGTCCTCTGCTTCTTTTTCCAACTACATTTCGCTCCATAAATTTGTTTAACCGTTCTTTCTTCACTCATACGCTCCACATGTCCAAACCATCTCAACACACCTTTCTTAATTTTATCGATAATGCTTATCTCAGCCTTACATTCTTTCCTTATTTCATCATTCGAACATCTATCAAACATCGTTTCGCCACACATTCGTCTGAGGGATCGCATTTCGACTGCATTCAGTCTGCTTTCATCCTTCTTTTACCAAATCCATGCTTCGCTTCCATACATAAGGGTTGGAACCAGAACTCCATTGTGTACTGCCAGTTTAGCTTCCGCTGATAGATTTTTATTTGCTAAAACTGATTTTAGTGCACCATTCACTCTGTTCCCAGCATTCACTCTCATTCACTCTCATTTTTTTTTTTTTTAATATTTCTTCATTTGGCAGTCACCCACCGAAATTATATTTCTGCCAGTATCAAGTTTAAGTTTTATTTACAAAAAATAAATCATAGTTTGAATGCACTTAGTTTTATTATTTTAGAGATCATTACCGCAATTCTAGAATTAGGAGCAGAAAGAATGGTGGATACTTGGGTGGGGTAGTTATATTCCTACCCGTATTAAGCTGTTTATGAAGTTCTCTTTCTCTACAACATTTTGAGTGTGTCCAAATACTTGTTAACAAATCTGGATTATCTCCAATTGCAGGAGTTAATTTTCATATTATTTTTTGACATCTCATCAAAGATGAAAAAGAATATGTAAGTCTGGGCATTTACGGCATTCTCTTTCTCTGTTGTGAAAGGTAACTGGAATATGGTTCGCATCCTCTATATTCTGTCCACATTCGCAAAATGGTGAGATAAAGCGCTTTATCTTAAAGAGATGCACAGGCAGTTGTAAAATGTTACATGTGAAAATGTCAAGGAAACAACTGTCGAAGAGTTGTCAAGATTGCAATCAAGATTGCAATGCGACTAATGAAATAAAATGAATGAGTGCCTATTATCAGCTTGACTGGTTTGAATCCCTTCGCTCTATACTTTGCTCCTGTGATCTTCCGTAAGCTGTAACGCCTGCCTTAGTATTCTTTATGACAGTCAATCTGGTGTGTTTGCCCATAATATGCCTTGATGACTAAATATGATCTCCATATCCTACAAACTCGTCCTTTATTTGAAGAATAAGGATATACTTATACCACTTGGAAATAATATACCGCTACGTCTTACGTAACTCGTCTTATGTGTGTAAGGAAATGGATTTCTCAGATATAAACTTTGTATGAATCATAGAAACTTTTTATTGAACTTTCAACAGAAAACCTCGGAAGAATTCACCCTAGTATTTATGTTTAAATATTTAAATCGAAGCGGTCTCAATATACAGGGTGATTCAGACCTTATTATACCATAATGGAGACATGCAAGTAAACTGATAAATAAAGTCATCATTAAAACGTACATTATTTTGCTAATGAATAATTATTTTGGGATTGTTAAAGCGTAACCTAACGGATAATGTTTGTTTCGGAACGAATTGGAAATACATAGGTGATCAAGGCTAAACTTCAAGGCTAATTTACAAACGAGAACATGGATCTAGTTAGTTATCGATATATATCTTGTTTCGCGTTCTGAAATAAACCTGAATGAACAAAAATTTGCGAAAAATGTTATATATGTTTCATGAAGGTCTGTGCCAAATGAAAAAAAAACTTACTCAAATGAACCAAACGTGTTGCCGAGAGCTCACATGTGAAAAAATGTGTCAATTAAAGGGTATAAGTATACAACATCTAAAATTTGAGTAGTATGGTTGTCAATCGCGGATAAACTGGTGAATGTTACGCGTGTACTAAGTGATTCCTTGAACAATTCATGTCGTAAGCCCTATCAATACTCGGACCACAATATTTTTCTTCATCAGCGAGTGTTTTTGCCTAGAATTTTCACTCATGAATTACATGAAATCATAGTAACTTTAAACATAAAGAGTAAATCCACTCACGAGTAGGCATAGGCTATGAAACATAAAAAGTTGAAGCCTGAGTAGGGTCATGATAAGCGGTGTTGCATAAGCCGTAGTTAGATTTAAAAGTCACTTGGACGTTAGGTAATTTAAAAAAAAATCTTTATTCTTGTTGACATGTCAAAATGTTAAATAACTCATAAGTGGACAAAACCCAGATTTGTGAACAAAGCTTTGGACGCACTCAAAATATTGCAGAGAATAAATAATTTATTCTTTTTTTTTTATTTTAAATTTATATATTACTATTATTTTTCATCCATGCACGCATTGTTACATCTTGACGCCAGTGAGGGTTTTCGCACGACTGTGCCATTCGTTTAATTTTTCTAGCCCGACGAGATGTTGTGTATACTTTCCTTTGCTCCAAATTCACGGCACAATGAACACGCTTAAGCCGCCCGCACCCCTAACGAGGTGAAAGCAGAATTTCAAGTGTATAATTAAATAATACGTGTAACGTAATTAAAAGCTTCTGATTGCTTCCATGTGAGGGGCTTATCCATTGTTTACCCGTATCCTAATCAGCCGGGCCGGGCTCCTCGTAAGGCGCACAGGTGTACAGATATACCGACTCTACTCGTACGTGCTCGGCCATTAATACTCTTGATTTAGGCCATATACGAAGCATTATATCGGCCGTTAACCACCAATTTATTCCTACACTCTCGCAAGCCAACAACCGACGGACTGCTCACTCAATAAGACGTTATACACTCGGTAATTTTTTTTTGGCTTTAAAATCAATCGTACATCGTACCTGCCATATCGCTCACTCCTTTCAACAACGTCATATATCAAAAATCGTCAATTTTCAACTGTGCGTGTTTTCGGAATGCCCAGAAAATGTACTATATCCCAGCAAAAGCAGCATATTTTAAACTTAATATTTACCCGTTACAGGGCACAAAGTGTTGTTTTTGCATTTTGAAGAAAAGGTACAATACCTTTTTTTTTAAAATATTTAATATTTTACAAATGGACGAAAAACCTTCAGGTTTTACCTAAAAAGATCTGTTGCACAGTAAAAAGTTCAATACGTGGCTTGATATTTATTTTTAATACATTTCATTATATTCTTGAACTTTAAAAACGATTTCCTGAAAAATAAAGTTTTTTTTTTATATATGACGTTGTTGAAAGGAGTGAGGGATATGTAAGAGATCATAATAATATATGGTACAACATTTTGGGTGTGTCAAAATCCCTGTTCACAAATCTGTTTTTCCTTTTAGTAGTTACTGGTGAAACCAAGATTTGTGAACAAGTATTTGGACACACCTTAAATGTTGTGAATAAAATAACTGGTTAAATTATAAACGTCATAAAAAAATTCTGTTTTTAATTAGCGTCTCCAATTATGTAAAAGGATTCGGTAAGAATTTTGTTCACATTTAAACGGGTTTCTGTTAAATAAACCTTGCTTATATCAACCGTAGATACTGCCGTGAACTCGAACATAAAGCGACGTATGAATCTTTAAATATTACATATATTATACATATGTAATATTTAAAGAATGCTAAGTGTTTTATTAATGGGGTACAAATTCTGGATAAAAAAAAGAAAAGTCGGATGACAGCGCGGCTGTCCAAATTTAAAACACAGTAAGGGACATTTTTTGTAGTAAGTTTTTTTTGCATTTTTGGAGTAAGTAGAGTCTACTTAATCCATAAATGCAAAAAAAACCTACTACAAAAAAATGTCCCTTACTGTGTTTTAAATTTAGACAGCCGAGCGGGCATTTGAGTTTTTTTTTTAAATTATTTAATATGATCTATTTGGAGCGTCGACTATAAGTCAAAAGCTCAAACCGCTTATATCTGTGAAGTCATAGAGCTTTTTACAAAAAGCATATATGAGGCGTTTATTTAAAATTAAATATTAAATAATTTAAAATAAACCTTGATACAGTTAGAATTTTAAACTAATCTACCATTTTATAATAAGAGGTTTTGTAATTGACTTTTTTTGCCAAAATGTAATTGTTGTAAAATGTAAACAAAAATATACCTCGAAGTATTTATTCAAGTAAAAAAATCGCTTAAAAGTGTTGTGAGGGATTCCGAAACTAGAAGCAACATATGGTCATAAGGGGTTTTAATACCTTCCCCTATCACCCCTTTTAGGCTTTACATCGATGTACCAAATACCCTGTATATCAAGATAAACTTATCCGCAAAGGCGCCACAGCGAAATTCCAACGCATAATAATTCACCCTTTCTAATAATAAAATATTTAACTTTGCGTTCTTCTTGTGATTCTTCATAGATTTCATTTTTCCCTTTGTATTCCCGAAAATGGATGGTAGAAGGATAAGTTTGCAGACAGCACATGACTCCGCCTCTCGTAGGTCTTTTTTATCCCGGTTTGGCAATATTTTATTATGATTATAAATATAAAATAATGGTAAGTCTGGGCATTTACGGGGCTTACGACCGTCATAGGTTGGTTGGTTTAAGCGATCGCTTTACACACGTGTAACATTCATCAATTCTACCTATGATTGACAACCATACTACTCAAATTCTTGGAACTTCTTTATATATTGTTCAAATTCCAAACATAGTGGTTGAATCACTAGATTTTCGCTAAAGACATCTATGGTGAGATGAAAGAAGCTTTTTTATTGAGCAAAAACTCTTTCATTTGTATCTGAGGTCCGAATCCTGGATTATAATCACATACATGAAACGTTTCAATATATCCTTTTTATTTTATTATCTTAGCTAATAATTTCACCAGTTAATTTATTAACAACATTTTGAGTGTCCCCAAATACTGTTTACAAATCTTGATTATCTCCAATTATAGGAGTTTTTTTTTCATATAATTTTTTTGACATCTCTACGTAAATGCCCAGACTTCCATATTCTTCATCATCTATGTTGAGATATCAAAAACATAATATGAAAAAATAACTCGTATAATTGGAGATAATCCAGATTTCGACACACTCAAAATGTTTTAAATAAGTAAAATAAACCTCCTCTTCTTCTTATGCTTGTAGTAAGCCTCGTGGCACGTTTTTAAGAGCGATTACCCTGGAGTCGTCTTCCTTGGAGTTGGCCGTACAGTGCAATGTGGGAGAGATGCGCATACCTCCTCACATGCGCATACCTTATAAAAAAACAATTTATTAACATGTAAATGGAGAGTGTGTCTGTAAAGTTTAATCTTGAGAGATGGTGGGGTTAAGTACTAGTATTTATACCTACAGATTTTCCACAGACTACAATTATTCTTATGAGTATCTTGACTTAAATTACCGTTATTATTGCAGGTTAATTATGTTTTCCTAAGCCTACAGCGTATTGTAAAAAGGCCTTAGAACGACTTAAGAATAGCTTAACGCCGCCTCATAGAGCGGAGCATGAAACGAATAGAAATTGAGGAATTCTACTAAAAATTTAACGCAAACCATTTAAGAACACCCCGTAGTAGGTAATTGAAATAAACGGAATCTAAAATACATACATGTTTATCTTGATACTTTGTTAATGTAATAAATAAGCGGTTTTTATAGTAAAAAAATGCACGAAATGCAGAAATATTTAAGTAATTTTGTAATACTATAGTAATATTTTTATCACTTGATTCGGGAGTCACTTTGTGATAATATCTATCGATTTTTAATTTTAGTATAACTTGGTAAATACTTTTTTTTCCGAAAAGTAGTAATTATCAAATCAAACAATAGTTGAAATATGTTTTTAACAATCAAAATGTTCATATATTTAATGTCGAAATAATGGTAAGCAAACGATTAGAAGTAATTTTTAAAGAAAAATCCGTTTCGGTTGAATTTATGTACTTTTATATGCTAAACAAATTGTTCTAAAAATTTCTTATCAAATTTATTTATTTATTACTGTCTGTACCCGGCCACGCGTGGCTGTGGATTATTCTAGTTAAATAAAATAAAAATAACACATATCTCATGTAAAAACGCGCATATATTCGGTTGCGCATATATATAGGTTGCGTACCTTGGAGATTTAAGATTTTGAACAATTTTATTGATATCAATTTTACAGTGCCTTTTATTATCAATTTCCATTCAATAATATGCCATTTTTGAAAACTATTTTTGTACATTAGAATCTCTACCAATTGTAAATATAAAACACTGCACAATCTACTCAGCCATTTTTTTTGAAATCCACTTTGTTCAAATTTAAATAAGTATTTCGTAGTCATACAGGAGAAAGTGATCAAGTGCATTTTTTACAAAACCGTAATCATTGACTATTTTATATACTTACTAGCTTAATATTGCCCTGAAAAACATCCCAAAGGATTTTAAACTTGGAAGTATAATATATTGACTTGGTAAAAATGACTAACTGCATTGATGTTTATTTTGTTGCCAGGCAAAAGTGAATTGAATGGCCCTCCTGAACATTTTACGTTTTGGTAGTCAGTCACTTTCTCCTGTACGACTACGATTAATTTGTGTGTTGTACTTGTATTGTATGGTATTGTATTTTCAACTCGTATAATACGTTGTGCGTTTGATCTAACGACACTAAAATGAAAGTTTATCCGCGTTTCTAACCGCTTGGTATAAGGTAAGGTCCGCATAGAAAAGGTTGCACGCGAGTACGTGTATTTGCACCAGTGGTTGACATATTTATGGCGACCGCGCCGGGCAACGGGCACTAAGCAGTGGGCGACTGTGGCCGAGTGTTAACCCATTAGTCGCCATGGCAACCCGGCCAATAATCCACGGGAGCCTTTCAAGCTCTGTGAGCACAGTACATTTATCCTCCTTTCTCCCGATTCCCTACGACCATTCCGATACATCTAATGCCTATTATGTCTTTCGTTAATCTTGTTAGGCCTGTATTGAGGAGGCATGCTGTATCATAATATTTGTTTTGGTGGAATCGAAAATCAATACTTAGTAAGGTTTCACGTGTCGATTTATTTCTTTGATTGTTAATTCAGGAAAACAATTCGTTTGAATTTATTTTTAATACATAATGTTTATATTATTTAATTTTTTTATTTATTTAATATGTTTACATTATAATTTTAACATAATACATTTGAAACTATTTATATTATTTTTTGACATCTCAACAAAGATGATGAAGAATATCGATGTCTGGGCATTTGTGGGGCTCACGACCGTCATAGGCTGGTTTAAGTGATCATAAAAGTGTAACATTCGCCGATTCTACCCATTATTGACAACCACTCTACAAATTTTTTTTGAATTACCTAACGTCCAAGTGGCTCTGAAATCTAGCTACGGCTTATCCAACACCGCTTATCATGACCCTACTCAGGCTTCAACTTCGAATTCTTGGAAGTTCTATATATATGAACCAATTTCGAAACATTGTTCTTGAATCACTAGAACTTCACTAGGGACATCTATTGGTGAGACAGCCTATGACGGTAGTCAGCCCCGTAAATGCCCAGACTTCCATATTCTTCTTCATCTTTGATGAGATGTCAAAAAATAATATGAAAAATAACTCCTATAATTGTAGATATAAGATGTATAGATAAGTATTTCAAATATTATACATACTTGATCAGGTCAGAAGTCGGAATAATCGGTGGGTTTGTATGAATGGATGCATGATGTGGAAGAGTCGAAGATTGTTTGCAAAGACAGATTGTTGTGGCGTTCTATTATCTCTGCAAACACTGCGGGAAGCGGCGTGATGGTTAGTCTGTTAGTTTATTGTAGTATTCTCTAATTATAAAAGTTAAACTAACTAACTAACTAACCATTACGCCGCTTCCCCGCAGGGGTAGGCAGAGAGAATTGAGCGCCACACCAGTCTGTCCTTGCAAACATTCTTCGCCTCTTCCACGTTCATGCATCTCCTCATACATACCCGCCGATTGTTACGACTCCTAACCTGACCACTTTCAAGTATTTGGCATACCTGATCGAGCCATGTTTTTCTCGGTCTTCCTCTGCTTCTTTTCCCAATAACATTCGCCTCATAAATTTGTTTTACCGTTCTTTCCTCACTCATTCGTTCTACATGTCCAAACCATCTCAACACACCTTTCTTAATTTTATCGATAATGCTTATCTCAGCTTTGCATTCCTTCCTTATTACACCATTCGTACATCTATCATACATCGTTTTGTCGCACATTCTTCTGAGAGATCGCATTTCGACTGCATTCAGTCTACTTTCATCCTTCTTTTGCCAACTCCATGTTTCACTTCCATACATTAGAGTTGGAACCAGGACTCCATTGTGCACTGCCAGTTTAGAGGCTCAATGCACGAATTGATTAAATCAGAAACATTGAGTTAACGTAAACATTTGTGCATACTGAGTGCATCTGTGCTAAGTAGAAGTATAAAATTGAAATTTCAACCGTATTGCATTGCAGTTGGTTCCATTCAAGCTGTCCCGTAAACACGTGGCAGAGTACCTCCTCAAACTAGGTTTTTCCAATCCGGGTCAAACAATGCAATTCGAATGAACCCTACCAGATAACCTAGTACGTACGAACCGGTACGGCGAACGATTCTTTTTATGAAGCATCCATTGCAGTGCAAATAAGATTGCTCTAAAACAAAGATGAAATTTTTTAATAGATTTATATTATCCACTGACACTTCGTGATGGAATTGCATTTTTAATATATTATTAGATTAAAACCAATATTTTTAGCTTTTCCACTTTTTTTATTTGACCAGCGACCGGGTTTTCGTCGTTACCGACATCATCAGACTGGTCCCAGTGGAATCCCAGCCTGGTCCCAATGGAACCAGTCTGATGATGTCGGTAACGACGAAACCCGGTCGCTGGTCAAATAAAAAAAGTGGAAAAGCTAAAAATATTGGTTTTAATCTAATAATATATTAAAGATGAAATTATTTTAATATTTGAATAAATTTTAAACCGGAGTATTTTAAACTTACACTACGGAGGCGGACAACTGGAAGTCCCGGGATCGATTCCCGGGGGAGGGGGTCAAATAAATAGAAGTGATTTTACCCTATAATATTTATTCAATATTAGAGGGTAAAATTCTGTTTAAAATTCCGGTAAAACTCCGCTTCAGGTACCCTGGACTGGTACCTGAAGCGGAGGGCTGATCACTATTTGTATGTGTTATAGATCAATATAACATTACGTTTATATAACGCACTGTCGTACGCAGCATCGGGTATGGATAAGGGTTTGAAGAAGATCATAATAATATAAATAAATATTTGCGAAATGTTTATTTTATATACAATTACTAAATTTGTTAACATCAAATTTAGAAAGCTCAGGAAAGGCACATTATTGTAATTACGTATATAATAAAATAAAATAAAATGTAATTAATTGTTTTAAAGGGAATCCAATGTTGCATTTTTTATCGATAGGTACGCCCGCTTTTATTTTTATTTAATTTTTACAGAAAATAAATAATTACTTAGTTTTTATTATTTACATAAATACTTCAATTTCATACTATTTCTGCGAGCCTAAGCGGCTCATTATAAGAAATAGTTATCAAATTGTGGTAGAGTGGGTTCCGAAGTCGAACCGAAAAACTCTGACTCAATTAACCACGAGACCACAACCCGACACTTATTGCATTCATTTGACGTAATTGCCTATGCAGCGTTGGTTGTTAATGTGAATAAAATGAATCTTGGTGATAATAACGATCTATATATATTGCACACTTAAATTAAATCTGATTTCGCAGATACTAAATTGAGTAAATGATTTAATATTGATTAAATGTATTTTTTTCACATCTGTTCAAAGATGAAGAAGAATATGGAAGTCTGGGCATTTACGAAAATAATCACTGTAATTGGAGATAACCCAGATTTTGTGAACAAGTATTTTGACACACTCAAAATGTTGATTAAATGTACCTATTATTTCAAATAATTTAGTTAAATTTTAATTGTTACGCCTTTTTTTAGAGACAGCTTCAACCAACTGTTATTCTTTTAGTTTGATAATTCAATGCAGAATTCTTTCTTATTTCCTTTTCCCCGTCTTCTTACTGAGCAAGCTTTGTAAAAGAAATACGCGCTTTGTTCTCTCAGATTTATTTGATTACGCTTTGGAGACAATAAATAATCCTAGTGCTCCGTATTCTCCGAGCCCTTTTCCTGCAGTTTATTGTGTCAATTTCCTTCGGGAAACCAGATTTTTCATAACCGCAATATTTACGTTTGTAATTTACAAGAAACACATCCATATTCAAGTACCTATTTTTTATTACTTATTTACCAAGACCACTTTTGAGTTTATTAATGTAAACTAGACTAGTTTTGAGAACTACACATGTTATTCCACATAAATAATAACAAATCAATAAATATTTATGTACATACCATTTTTTTTTTCTCATGAAAATATAAAAATTAATAACTCCCTTGAAATCATGTTTATTTACTATCGTTATGTTTATTTTATTTTTAATTTAAGTTTTGCTTAGTTCATACCACTAATTGTAGTTAGAAGGTATTTCCTAAGTAAAACTTAAATTTAAAATGGATAGATTTTCCACAAAGTGACCGCCGAATCAATTTACGTTTTATTTTATTATTACCTATTTTTCCTCAAGGGATCGTACACTTTACTAGTTTCCAACATTTTTTTTCTAACATATTTATACTACTTAATACGAGAATGCCCTTGCGATTGCTGTTCTCTTATTTTTGTAGCTCTTCTCTTTATTATTATCCTCCATTTCCTTTATAATAATGCAGCATTACTTTCTTTCGCTCTAAGCTCTTTCGTTTACGTCACCTATACCCCACTAAATATAATCCACTCCTTCATCCAAAAATCTGAGGCTCAGGACTAACTACCTTCCTTTGATATAAAATAACGATTTAGTGAACCTGATGCGATGCCCTTTGCACCATCAAATGCTGTTTAGAATCAGAATAATAATAATAATAAATGATCTTCATGAATCATTATTTTTATAAATAATATTATTATATTTATTTATAATAATAATAATAATAAAACCCTTATCCGCACCCCAATGGTGCATAGGGCACTGCGTCATATAAACGCAGTGTTATCTTGATGGTTTACACATGAAGGAAAGGTGATCAGCCTTCCGCTTCAGGTACCAGTCCAGGGTAATATTGAATAAATATGACAGTGAAAAAATCACTTATATTTATTTTACCCCCCTTGGGAATTGAACCCGGGACCTCCAGAACGGTAGCCGAGCGTGCTGACCTACGGAGGCGGACAGATATTTATTTATATATTTTATTATATATTTTTGATTGATTTTACAATTATTTTACGTTTGTCTACAGTATTCATAAATGTAGTATACTTATGTCAAACCATTCGTGATATATTTTATTACTGATATCTATTAGAATATACTTATATCAATGTTTTTTAAACCATTTTCCCTTAAATATTTAGTTAAAATGTCTCATATAATTAATTTCTTGAATGTTTTCCGCAGATACTTTGTGGCACATTTTATAAACTTTATAAAATTAATCAACTTTGTTTTCATCACTTTTTTTTATTAATACAATTTGACCTACCGGTTTCGACAATAACCATGTCATCAGCAGGGTTTATTTTAAATCAAAAACATTAAAAACATTAAAATACTCTCACCAAAAACTTCCACACACTTCCTAAAAATCCTAAATGTTATTTTTTTAAAATAACATTTAGGATTTTCACGGAGTGTGTGGAAGTTTTTGGTGAGAGTATTTTAAAGTTTTTAATGTGTTTGAATTAAAATAAACCCTGATGATGACAAGGTTCTTGTCGAAACCGGTAGGTTAAATTGTATTAGTAAAAAAAAGTGGTGAAAACAAAGAAAATTATTTTTACTAAGTTTATATAATTAATGTTGATAAATTGTATTTATTTAATTCCTGAATTATATATGTAATAATAATAATATTCGTTAGCTAATTTTTATTGTGCCATTTTTACAACGTATCGTCTCAAGGGCGCTTTACATTTTTGTTATTTAGTTTAGCTTACACTATGTACTAACTAAGCTTGAATTTAGTATATAACATTAAGACTCGCCGTTCCAGTTAAATTACAAGGGTTCTTCATAGTTTTCACTCGAGTCTGCATTCCCGCTACGATGTTACAAAGGATTGCTGACGTCATTAGTGCCTTATTATTTCCAAGCTCTAGCTACTATTTTTCGTAAATGCGGAAAGAACACTCACGACTCTTAAATTTATCCGTCTACATATATTTTGGAAAATAAAGACATTCGTTGCTATTTAAATAAAATATCATTTACAACATTTTAAGTGCGTCTAAATACTTATTCGCAAATCTGGATTATCTCCAATGAGGATTAATTTTTTTATAATATTTTTGACATCTCCACAAGATGAAGAAGAATATGGAAATCTGGGCATTCACAGGATATCACATAAAAATGAAAGAGTTTCTGCCTAATAAAAGCTTCCTCATCTCACCATAAATGTCTCTAGTGACTCTCGTGTTTTGAGTTTGATAAATACCATATATCTAGAATTTTCAAGATTTTGAGTAGTGTGTTGTCAATTATGGGTAGAATTGGTGAATGTTACCTATGTCAGCCTATGACGGTCGTAAGCTCTATAAATGCTCATACTTCCAAATTTTTCTTCGTCTGTGTTGAGATGTCAAAAATAATGTAAAAAATATTATTTAATAAATTTTAATTTTTCGTAAATTTTCACTCACTATTACTTTACAATTTTAGAATAGTAGTATTTTTTCAGCCGAATCAAGAAACTTTTGTTGACCTCTTCTCACAGTTCTGTGCACTAACTAACCTTTGTTGGATATAGCGCAAATACTTCGTTAGGATATTGTAGTTTTAAAGTCATAATGTGTTTTCTTGTACAAACTTTGTTTTAATTCTTTCTAATAAATTTCTTATTTTGTTTCAGGTGAGTACCTTCTTTCCTCGTTACTGAAGACTGAAAAATTCACAAGAAATATGGTTTAGTATTAACAGCTTTATAAATTATCTTTCTCGTCCATTTTTATTGAAGTGTTATTTTTCTATGGATAAATGTTTGTCTTTTATTGTATAATAAAATAAAATAAAATGTTTCAACCCTGAAAAAATCATTACAAACCACAGGGCTTATAACTTCGTTTTGAAATAAATCCATATAAAATGTATTTTCATATAAATGGGTGTATTGCCTAGTTATTAATAAAACAATCTTAAAAAACAACTATGGAATTACATTATTTGTGTCTACAAGTATTTTGATGCGTTCTTTGTACACCTGTTTATCAAGAACTTAAAAAAGATAAGATAATATATCTTATTCCTGTTATTTCTTCAAAATGCTTTGAAGTGAGTATTAAAATCATAAATCAATTTCTATATTAAATGTTAAAATAAAATACTTGTAAAATACTTTTTCGGTTGTTAATCATCTGTAGTTCTCGAAACTAGTCGTCTTTACATCAATAAACTTACAAAGTGGTATTATACAAGTGTGTTTATTTATTGTTTCGGCATCAACTTTGTGGTAAGACATGTTACAATGAGTAAAGAAAACACTTGTTTTGTACCACTTGAGTTTTATTATAGACTACATGTTTCAGAAGTTAAACTTCCATCATTCAGGTCTGTATAATAACAATGTTATTATAATGTTATTATACAGACCTGAATGATGGAAGTTCAACTTCTGAAACATGTAGTCTATAATAAAACTCAAGTGGTAAAAAACAAGTGTTTTCTTTAATCATTGTACAAGTGTTTTGTTTTTATATTTAATTCGCCATTTATTCCACAAAGTTAATGCATAATCAATAAATAATAAATGTATTAATTATGAAGGTAAATTTTTTTGCTTCCTGAATATTGTTAAAAATAAGTTTATATCTAGCAAAATGGGCTGTCCATCTAAAATGAGATATTTCTTTGTTATGAGTATCTTCGATACACTCATATCTGGTATCATTCGTCCACTTTATGAAATTGTTAAAAAAACTAATGTCAAAACTAGCATTTTATTTATTTTTGTAACTCGATCGGGCTCTAAATTACGCAAAAAAATCTAATGAATGCGATTGGACCGGCACCATTATATATTCAGCTGACCTGAATAGCGTGTCGTCGAGATGACCAGTTTTAGCTGCATGATATTTTAATATAATCAATTTGCGAAGGGTTGCTCGTCGGGTTGTGTAGGCATTAACGTCGACTCTGCAGCGCCCTACTTTGCCAAGGGTCAACTTGTTCCAGATATAACTTATAACCCATCGCAACGTTGTTTTTCCGACGTCACCCTATTTCGGTATCTACGCGAGGAAAAAATGGTAATGTATCATGCAGTAAACCCTCGATATAACGAACATCTATTTTACGAATTTCGGATAAAACGGACAAAAAAATTCGGTTAAATATTTGTTTTTAATACGTCCTGTTCATATAATACCTGCTTAAATTCAAGTATCATCGCATGTAAACATTTTTTAGCGGTCATGATCATTAGAAATTAAAGTTCAAAATATCAAAAGTGCAAACAAAACTTGATTCCTTTTTTAAAGGAGGTTTAGCAAAAGCAAGCACTCGTCGATATCAAACAGGAACGTCACTTCACCAGTATCTGAAGATAATAAATATAAATTTAAAATTATTTCAAACTAATTTTTGTATAACGCATTTTCGGCTTTAGTAGACACCCCCTTCCCCCAATTAATCCGTTATATGGAGGTTTTACTGTACTCCGCAAATAATTAAAATTGAAAAATAAATTTATCATGTTTCTCACATTTTATCTCAATATAGTTGTATAAACTTATATTGGTTGATGCAAAAGTTATGACCGTTTTTTACATATAAAATTAAACATAATTTTTTTATTTGTATTATTTATTTAATCAATTATATAATTTCCACTAGTTCTTATAACCTTCTCCCATCTTTCTATCAACTACTTAATACCAGTAGTATAAAATTCCGTGGATTTTGATGCGAAAAATGTAGTAAGGGATGTTTTTACCTGCTCTTTTGTATTAATTTTTTTATTTAAAAAATTTTTTTTTAGTGATCGGAATAAATAAAAATCAGAAGGAACAAGACCTGGAGAATACAGTGGATGCCATATAACATCCCAATTCAACTTATTTAGCTTGTGTTGGGTCATCATAGCCACATGTGGTCGCGCGTTGTCATGATGAAACACTACCCCTATTCTGTTTACCAATCCTGGTCTATCCTTTTAAAGGGCCATGTTCAATTTGGATAATTGCTGACAATATTGTTCTGCTGTAATTGTCTGGCAGTGTTCCAAGAGTTCAAAGTACACATTACCCTTATAATCCCACCAAACACAAAGCATAACTTTCTTTTTAAGGATTTCAGCCTTCGAAGTTGTTAATGGGACTTGTCCAGGTATAGTCCAATGTCTTTTTCTTGTCATGTTGTTGTACACGACACATTTCTCATCATCCGTTACCAAACGATGCAAAAAAGGTTCATGTTTTTGTCTCACACTTAAAGCAACGCACGTTGAAACACGATCCAATAAATTGGCAGCCGCCAATTGATGAGGTATCTAAACGTCGTACCGCGAAACCATCCCCATACGCTTCAAATGTCTTAATACGGTTGTTTGGTTTACTCCCATCATTGACGCGATCTCCCTGGTAGTAAGTCGTGGATTGGTGTCAATTATGACTTTTAACTGGTCGTCATCAGACTTCAATGGCCGCCCGGTATGTGGTTTATCAATGAGTGAAAAATCCCCAGATCGGAATTTTGTAAACCATCTTCGTACCTGTTGAACTTTGATGACATCTACTCCATACACTTCACAAATGTTTTTGGTTGCCACACTCGCGGTATTGTCTTTACGGAATTCATAATGTAAACAATGACGTAAATGCACTTTATCGAGCGACATTTTGAAAAAATACAATTGGTCTCTACTGTACTCTGGCCAGGCCAAAACTGAATAGAAAGTAGAGGAAAAGCATCCTTTACACAATGGAATCATAAAAAAGAAGATACTTTTCATCATTTCTGAAAAAAATAAATTTTTACCTGGGATCATAAAAAACGGTCATAACTTTTGCATCAACCCAATAGTTATCTCAAATTGATATTAAACATCTATCGTTCCTCTTTATATGAAAGAAGATCCCAGGGCTTACGACCTGGCATTTGGCTGGCTTAAGCGATCACTTTATACACTCGTGTAACGCTCCCTATTCTGGCCATATTGAACATCCATATTGCATTAATTCTTGACACTGTGTATGTGCAAAATGGTCTCAGAACCTTCCACATATGGTACGTTTTTCAATACGTTTTGAAGTATAGCTCATAGTATAGTATATATTTTAGCTCCATCAGTTGAGAATTTGGTGATATATTTAGCTTATTCTGTTTGAACATAGGTTAGATTCATTCCGAATTAGTTCACATTAGAGACAGAGCCTGACACTGGATTATTCGTTCTACGGATGAAATGTCAATTGACATCTCATCCGTAGAGTAAATAATCTAGTGTTTGATATAATATAATAAATACTATGGATAATATTTTATATTTGAAGCACTAACTTTGAGTATTTATTACTTGTAAATTATTATCAATTACCTTTTTAATTTATAATATTTCTAAGTAATATAATTTAAGTCCTCTGTTGCATGTGCGTAATATATTTAGACCTTTATTTTTATGAAATGAGTGATTATTTTCTATTAGCTTCTTTGCCTAACCGTCTTTGAATATAGTTAAGTAGATGGTGTTTTAGGATTAATCAGTCTTGATAAAGAAGCGGTTAGCTTCGAAACCGGGGGACATTATAATTAATTTATGATAAAATATTTATAGTGATTTTAAAACAAAGTTACATTTTAATTATATTATTAATATTGTTATTTATTTATAAACCTTGAAACGCGAAACTCTGATAATTTATATTCGTACATGCATGTTTATGTACCTGATTATGTTTGTACCTAATTTTATTTTTGTAAAAAACTATTCGTAATCAAAGCAGCCGTAAACATGGTTGTTCTACATTGTTGATACTAATAATAATGTTCGAATTCATAAATCTTTTTAATATACCCTGACCAGCGTAATTCCAGCCAAATGAGGCTGACTAACCTCATTTCGATGAACTACGTTGGTTCGGGCACAGCTTTTTACTTTTATTCACTTCGTAAAACGCTTCAACACTATTACTTCATAAATCACCAAGCATTGCTTTCTTCTGGTTTTTAATCTTAGTATCTAAATTAAAGGCCCAATTAGTTACTCCTCACTTTATTTCAATTCCTATATTATATTACAATGTTTGTTCTTCTAAGTAGAGAGAGATGGCATAAAATGTTGCGATAACGATAAAATCTCTTCTTCAAAAAATAATAGGATTAATGTATCATTTTATTAGCAATTTGCAGTTATGACGAGAATTAAAGACGAAATTGAATTAGTCATGTTTTAAGTACTTAAATATGTATCTTACTCATGCAGAAATTATTTCTTTCCAAATTTTTTCATCGTAAATTACGTTCCCTGTATTAAAAGAAAGAATACACTGATATGAAACAATACATAGAATACAATACAGTCAGTGAAATAAGTAACATAATTAACTGACAAAAGATAACACTTCTGTTGAAAATCCAAGTACAATTATCATCTAACTCATCAAATTGTGTGATATACCCGCCATATTACGAATAAAACAATTTTTATCGTATTTTTTATTGTATTTATTTTATGGACGTATTCTTTTTTCCGTTTCATTTAGAGAGCGTCTAGTTTCTCTTTGAAAGTGGTGATTTTCCAGTGGGTCCAGCGTATGAGACTTGTATCGTTCGATCTCCATGAATGAGCCGTTTGACCTTGCACTAAGCTGATTTTCCCAGTATTCCGCACTCGAGTAGATTCGGCAGGAAATCCTCTTCCAACCCTTTAGTGGGGTAATTTAATTCAGCCGAGTTATATTTCCGTCTCGGCGGCACGCAAGTGGCTTTATTACCTATCTTCACGGAATTGCCAATTTTTTAAAGAGAGATGATAACACATAATACGTATATCGATTTCTCACACAATCTTTGGTCCGCTTTTGGTAGTACATCCATAGGTGAGCATAAAAGGTAAGTTATCAAAGCTTATCACGGCTCTTTGAAATATCGCACCCGAAATTTTATCGTTTTGAAATATGAATTTACCGCTCCGTCATGGTGTCAAATTAGTAGATAAATTTCTTCTTAAGTTTTCTGTCTGATTTCCTAGAAAAATAAACATTTATGAACCTATTATTAATGATGTATATTTTTAACATTTTATTGATTGATTGGCATTAACTTTGTTGAATAACATTGACACGTTGTTTTAAATATAAAAAATAAAATGCTTTTAAAATTCAAACATTTATTGAATATTTTTGATAAATCTTAAATTTTTATTTGATTTAAGTACCTAGATTATTTATTTATTTGAATACAATAAGATAAAAGTTAATAAATTCTAAGGATATACAAATATATGACAGCAGACAGCATGCAAATGTGGTCAGGAAGATTCTTTGGAAATTATACCATATTCACATTGACCACGTGGTTATTTTCGGGTCACCAGTGCCTTCAGGTTGCAACATCTAGCCATTTGAGAATCACTGGGCTAATTAATATTATAATACCATAATTTTTATGGTAATTGGATTACGTAACAAAAGGATTAAATACAGTTTCATTTGGACAATTAGTTATGAATAGAACCATTGATGGATTTACCGTCTCCATTATATCAGAAGAGATTTTAAAACTGACCTAAAATACAAATCACCTGTTATATTAAACTTCAATGATGAAACATTCAAATTTATGAAATAAATTGACATTGTTGCACTTTTCCTGTCGAATTTTGCTCGCGTGCTCCGTTACCATGTAAAAGATCGTCGAATTCCCAATGAATACCACAATCGTGTAAAATTCAGTGCGCAGTCAATTGATTGGATCGCATTATGTATTGTACACATTCGCGACCACCGTTTAGTGATTACAATTACGTTTACCGAACGGGTCCCTAATTCTAGCTCCACGTGTAAATACAGCGGGCCCACTTTGCCGAAACCTCCGCACCGAGCCCTATGTGTTGTGTTGTGTTGTACATCAACCCGAGGAAAGGTACTTACCTACACACTACTTCCACCCGCTCCTCACCGTACGTCTATACGTAGTAACGCTAATTGAACCTCCCGAGTGCATTAAACTAAATTGGTTTTGGCGTAATATCGGCAAACGGGGGTTACGTCGTAATCCTAGGTAAACTTGTTGTGCCAGCAATTCTTCGGAGCTGGTTTGATCGCATCGGACAGGTATGAACTACCGAACCTGCGATTCCCAACACGGGGGTCGCGCGTCTTTTAAAAGTACGGAAAATTTGTATTAAGGCCCATATACGATTTAAAACTACTTATTTTTTTAAACCCAGGTAATATTTGACGTAATGATTTTTTTTTAAACGCCGTTTTTGTATTGAAAAAATAAGTTTTTCTTCGAAATAATTATATGGTTTTGAAAAGAAAAAAGTTATTGAAATGAAAAAGTTAAAAAAAAATACAAACAATTTTTTTTCAATATATGTATTTTAAATCAACATTTGAATCACAACGCGCTCGGCCTCGCTGAGGGCTGGGCGCCTGTTCACGCTCAATTTTATTTTTTATATTATAAATTGGAATTTTACTTTGAGATCTAGGCCTTAATGTTTTTTTTACCAACATTTAAATAAACCAATCTCAATTTTATCTTGCACCTGTGGCTGTATAAATGAAAACGAACCCGTTCATTTATTTATTTGACCATTTATGCTTCATGTTGTAACGTTCCACGTCGACCATCATCAGGGCAATTTAGATTTATTATGGCAGCCACTCTAAATATTGTGGAACCACTCTCCAAAATCTCAATTCGGAAGACTAACCACTAGCAAATAATTCTTAATTCCGAATACCTTATTTTTATCCACTCTTAAATATTGTGGAACCACTCTCCCAAATTCTCAATTTGGAAGATCCGTCTTCTTTTTTTTGCGTTTTTTCCAACGTTTCTAAAATAAAATATACATATTATTTCGTATTATTCTACTCTCGTAAAATAGTAAAAGTACTCACATTCCCTCTATTTTAGTTTATATCGTAAATTATCTACTAATCAAGTTTTCTTTTCATCATTATTTATACATATATCGTCTCTTTTTTCCCATACGTACATATATAACCAATGAAAAGCGCTTATATGGTCGAGTATCACACAATTTCATTTATTGATTTGGCTCGGGTTATATCTGTCCATTTTTTTTCTCCATTGCGATATTACGAAAACTACAGATGTTCTCATCAAAAGGTGAAAATATCAATTAGCATTTTCCCCATGTTGAACATCTTTAGTTCTCGAAAAAATCTTGTTTATATTGATAATCTCGGAAGTGTTTTATTTTTATGTTTTAAAATTATTTAAGTAACTTAATCAAAAAACTCGTATGTACTAGTAGTATTGCCTTTAAGTATTGCTACAATTTTCCTTTTCATACTGACAATTCTTCCTACATTTCCTTTATTTGAAAGTATTTATATCCTCCACAGTACCACTCAGTATTATGTGACTTTGTAAGTATTCTACTCCAATCGTTATTTTATTTTAACTTTTGATATTTATTTTTTATTTAAGTTTTACTTAGTAAATACCATTATTTCTTAAAATCCATTGTGCCATGTGTTTCGATGCATGCCGCATCATTTTCAAACACCGTACAATACGGTGTTTGAAAATGATGCAGGATGCATCGAAACACGTGCCACATTTAAAAATATGGGTATTTACAAAGTAAATAATAATAATAAAACCCTTATCCGCACCCCAATGGTGCATAGGGCACTGCTTCATATAAACGCAGTGTTATCTTGATCGTTTATACATGAAGGAAAGGTGATCAGCCCTCCGCTTCAGGTACCAGTCCAGGGTAATATTTAATAAATATTACAGTGAAAAAAAATACTTATATTTATTTGACCCCCCCCCTGGGAATCGAACCCGGGACCTCCAGAACGGTAGCCGAGCGTGCTGACCACTACACTACGGAGGCGGACAAAGTAAAACTATGAATAGATTTCACCACAGAGTGACTGCCGAATCAACTAATGAAAATTTTCCAGACGCCTTTAATTTAGGTTAAAATTAGCCGTCAGTATCGTATGCCCTGGCGTACATTTTATCATATGGGGTTCGTTAATATCATGTTGAGGGCACGTGTAATGTGTAACGAACGTAGATGTACATAGCCCTGCGAGATCGGGCGGAATGTGTGACGTGTAACCAACCAGCCCGCGGTCATTTCGTCGGAGGGAGTTGTGGGGTGGCCGACATCAAAGCAGCGCACAAGATGAATACCAAACAAATATGGAAAATATGTATTACGTTTACAAGTTTGGAGAGGATCCCGCATGAATAGTGATACGTACACAGCTGTCGCGATAAAAAGCTACATCATCTTTCAAATTAGCGCTTGCAAATGGATAAAATGTCCTTCAAATTTGACTTCTGTCTGGATATAAATATGTGTTTGTCCGCCTCCGTGGTGTAATGGTTAGCGTGTTTAGCTACCGTACTTTAGGTAGAGCTACCGTGATGTGTCAACTAAAGTATCACTATTTATTTTTACAAAAATGTTAATAATATTAGTATAAAACCACTCACCGAAATTTTTATGTCAACCGATTTCGAGACGTACCCGTCTCTTCGTCAGGACAAAAAGACGTACCCGTCTTTTTGTCAGGACAATCACTGTGGTAGCGATTGTCCTGACAAAAAGACGGGTACGTCTCGAAACCGGTAGACATAAAAATCTCGGTGAGTGGTTATATACTAATATTATTAACATTTTTGTTAAAATAATTAAATATGACTTACCACAAAGTAAACGCTTTAAATATTAATAATACTTATTGAGAATAAAGTATCATTACATTTATCTTACTCGGGATTAGTAACTTTTTTCATTACTTCGATAATATACAATTATAAATAAATTTTAAATAATCATTACTTTCCTGGTAGTACTAATCGACAACCCGTTTCAAAAAGCCGAAGTTGGAAAAAAATGTAAGCTATACTTATGTACTTCACGAATTTTCTCAACTGAGCGCCACCATCAGCCACATTTCCATTTTTTTATTATAATTTCTCGCATGTGAAAAAAATCCAAGACCATTGCATATATACAAAAGTTTGAAATAGCTTACATTTTTGACATCTCAACATAGATGAAGAAGAATATGTAAGTCTGGGCATTTACAGGGCTTACCACCGTCGTAGGCTTGGTTAAGTGTTCATTTTACACACATGTAACATTCATCAATTCTACCCGTTCTTTACAACCACACGACTCAAATTTTTGAAACTCATTGATATATTGATCAAATTCGTGACACAGCTACATGTCAGTTCACAACACGGCTGTCCAAATTTAAAACACAGTAAGGGACATTTTTTTGTAGTAGGTTTTTTTTTGCATTTTTGGACTAAGTAGACTCTACTTAGTCCTAAAATGCAAAAAAAAACCTACTACAAAAAAATGTCCCGTACTGTGTTTTAAATTTTGGACAGCCAAACAGCCATCTATGTTGAGAAAGAAAAAGCTTTTTTTATAGGCAGAGTCTTTTTATTTGTATGTAAAGTTTTATTTTAATTTAACTTTTATTTATTTCTTAGTCAAGTCTTGTATTAATTTAACAGCATATTATTTCAGACATCGGATCCTCTATATTACTTTGTTTCCATCTCCAATAAGCACGCTTTCAAGAGGCACGGCAATAAGCCCTTCGCTACGTAATCTCTCATTCACGATACACTACACATTGATGTTTTCCCTTTACAATTCAGTCCTTATCCTCTTGTGTTTTATCGCCGTACCTTTGTATGGAAGAAATGGCACTTTAATATTCATTATCAAACAGGGGGATTAGTGGGCTCATTAAATAAGTTTCAAGTACATATGTAAAACGATCGTTAAATATTGTCTACTTGTCATTATTTCTTATGTAGATACAGGACCGTCGATTTTCCAGAAAAACCAGGTTATTTTCACGAAAAAAACAAGGAAAAGATAATTGCGCATCATATTCATATGATTTTTTGACATCTTATCAAAGATGAAGAAGAATATGGAAGTCTGGGCATTTACGGGGCTGACGATCGTCATAGGCTGGTTTAAGTGATCACTTTACACACGTGTAACACTCACCAATTTTACCCATTATTGACAACCACACTACTCAAATTCTTTGTTTCATCATATTCATAAGTACGACAGTTTTGTTATTTTATCATTATTACCTTGAATGTATTAAATTAAATTTTTCCAAAATTAAAAGGTTACTTTGTTTTCAAATCACTTTAAATATTTAAAATCACTTTTACTATAAAATTTATAGAGTTTTTAAAACAAAGTTACATTTTAATTATAAAATGGAAAATCACAAAGTTAGTGCTTCAAATATAAATTATAAATTATTCCACCTTAGATGTATTAAGTCAATAAATTTAGTCGCTTTGGCAGTCAATAGCACCGAACAAAATTGTGTTTTCGTTATATTTGAAGTTTTTTTTTTACTTTTTAAAATTTTTGGATTATAACGTTGGGTAAAATGACATAATAAGCAACAATTTCGTTGCCATAGGTTTATGAGGATGACCTCTGTAATATTAGTCGAAATATTGACAAAAGTTCAAAAGTCACACAGCATAAATTTAATTTAGTTCTTAAAATCATGTTTACGAGAAAGAATTAGATTAAATATCTTCTCAACATTAATTTTAGTCACATCCGGGGTTGCTGACAGTGGTATTTGCGGTGTCTCGGCGTCTTAAAAAATATACCGATATTCGAAAACAATCGAGGCCCTGAACGATTCTGAAAACAAGGGATCGTAAATGATCACCCTCCCCCGACCCATGTCATGAAAAAACCTGAATACTAATAAGTAGCCATTTCCATCCGCGCCGATCAAAAAAATCATTCTTGAAAACATGAGAAAATTGAGGCATGTAAACTTAAAAATATTTTAATTTTTCTGGTAGACGATATTTTTTATCTTCTTCTTTTTCTTCTTCTTTAGTTAGGACTGTGTCCTGTTGTTCTCCGGTCCGCTCCTGGGAGCTGGAAGACCAGCTGTCTCTCCATCATTTAGGTGGTCTTCCCGGGGGCCTGTTATCTATTATGCTGCTGTCTCACCACTCGATCCGAATTTGCTCTTCCCACATGATTATCCCTAAAAAATCTTCTTACTCTTCCCCATCGCACAACATCTTCGACATTGCAGATTTTTTTATAATTTTTTTTTATCATTATGTGAAATTATCCCGAAGAGATAATTGGGAATTCATGCCACTTTTTAAATATTTTTTTTCTGTTTTACATATAAATTATATTTGTTTTAAGATTTTAATTGCGATTATCTAACAAGTCAACTGAGCGCTCCTATATTTACACCGGAACAGTGTTCCACCTAGTTTTGTGTGAAACAAGTAATGTAATAATACATCAATGTCTGCGTGTACTTACTTACATGGTTTATGTAACTGTGGATACTGTTGTATGCACGTCCTCGTATATAACCCACACCTGTATTTACCTCGACCATGTTCCGCCAAGAATTCCCCTGTGACCCATTGAACTGAATACTGAATACAGAGATATCCTTAACTACACGAATGTTGATTGCAAATTGTTCTCCAAAAAATATTTCCACATAAATGTATGTAATCTTCCAACTATCATTATTTTATAGGTCCTTACTTGATATTTCAAAAACTCTCCCTTATTTCTAACAAGATTTTTTTTAAATTTTAAAACATGACCGGAATATTATTAAAAATTTGGTGGTTCATAAATGTTGAATTCGTATTTTTTGTATATTTACATATCGTAGTCATACAGGAGAAAATGACCAAGTGCATTTTTTACAAAAAATGTGATCATTGACTATTTGAAATCTTTCTAGCTTAAAATTGCCCTGAAAAAAAATCCCAAAAGATTTTACACTTGGAAGAATAGTATACTGACTTGTTAAAAATGACTAACTGCATTGATGTTTATTTTCTTGCCAAGCAAAAGTGACTTAAATGGCCATCCAGAACATTTTACGTTTTGTTAGTTGGTCACTTTCTCCTGTACGACTACGATACACATGGGTAAATTCAATAAGGATTTTAACAATAAAATTCGTGAATCTTGCTTTGATTTTCTTTACAAATGCTACCATTGAAAAAGCATATTATTTTTGAAATTATTATAATTTTCATAAGTTACTTATTGTAAAAATGTATGTTCATATATTTAAAAAGATGCAGATTTAGGTTTTTAATTAAAATTGCAAGAAACTGGAAAATCATTTACCATATTAATTAGGAAAATTAAAAACCTCTCTAGTTCTTTGTCCTAACTTCTCTGTAGACTCTGGTAGTCCATTCTAGTGTTTTCGTTTTCTAAAGTATAATTGCCTTTTAACTTCATTTCGTATCTCGCTATAAAATCCTCGACTTTGGTTTTCACTCCAAACTGACTTCTAGGTTTTCATTGAACTATAAAAATACAGATAACACGCCTAACACGATAACTGTTTTTTTTTATATCCACATATATTTCACAATAATAACAAAGGCACTTTCGCTATTGTATCCAATAATATTACCTCGCTAAAGGTTTTGGCTATTTTCTTTATCAAGATGCAGATAAAAGCCCTAAATATAATGTTGGAAACAATACCGACCGTGTTTTATGGGAATGTTTAAAAGGAAAATTACAGAAATGTGATAGTGACTCGTTGAAATAACATTTTTGAATTTTTTGTGATATAAAAATATAAATGTTTTGAACAACCCCTGTTTACCTTTTTGTTTTCACGGGAATAATGCCTAAATTTAGCCTTATTTTTATCGAAAATAATATTTTTTCCGTTTTTCGACAGCTTTTCTTTGTTTCTGTTACGAAAAACATTTTTTCTCACATTATAAATGTAAATATTCTATTTTCAATTTAAGTTTCACTTGGTAAATACCATCGTTTATTAAAATCTATTGTGACACGTTTTTCGATTCATTTCGCATCATTTTCAAACACCGTATGATGCGAAAAATGAAAATAATGATGCTTGATGCAACGAAACATGTGTCACAATGGATTTTTAGAAATAGTGGTTTTTGCCAAGTGAAAATTAAATTAAAAATGGATAGATACAACTAAAAGTGACTGGTGAATCAATGTAATAAACCTTGTTTAATAAATCTTGTTCCTTAACCCCCCCTCTATTTCCTATATTTATTAACCTTTATAAATATATTTTTTGTTCGTTAGTTTTAATTTGTACCAGAAGATGAAAACATCTTTACGATTTCGAAACTAGTCGTATATATAAACAAAACTCATTAAAGTGGTATATTCAAGTTAATGCCGAATCAATAAATAATATAATAGTTTTATATTTGGTAATATTACACTTGGTATTAATGCTCGCTAACAATAAACCAACCAATACTTGTCTATCTTCGTCGGTCCATAATATTCATTAATTGGTCCATTTAACGCACAGGTGTGGAAATTCCGTCGCAAGATTAGCAATTGTGTCTCCCGCTCGAATCAATTTAAACTGTTCATAATTGCAAGAATCGGGGGTGGGTCGGCGACTCTATCGAAAGGTTTCCCTACCCCTCGCATCCATTGTTCCACAGCGTCCCCTCGAAGGCATTCAGGTCAGTAGGTCGGGGCTGATGTATTTCTCCCTTATCTTAATCTCTTCCATTATTACGCTCTCTAAGCGCTCGAGTGTAATGATGGGTGCATCAATGTGTCGAGAGATCGTTTAAAGCCCTTTTTTCGTGTTGCTCAAAAAGAAGACTCGTTTATGGAAACGTTTTCCACTCGGTCGGCTCTGAATGGAGCGAGGTTTCCCGAACAGGGTCCCCTCGTTCATATTGTTTTCCATTAGAAGCTTCTCCGGTTATGTCCGCTTCCAATAGTTTCCCGTCGATTCTAACTTACCTCCATATACTACAACTCGTAATTACCTAGAGTGCTTTGTGCCATTCTCTTTCAAACTGATGTCATCCGATGTGAGCTTTCTTCATGTTACCCGCTACCTACAACCCTAAATTTAATTTACTTCCCTCATGTCGGAATGGATACTTATACTGTATAGTATTTATTTGTTGATCATTTTCGAGAGGCGACGTCTGCGTTATTAATTTTACGATTTAATAACGCATACCCATTATCACAATATTCATGAAAATTATTACTTAGTCCACATACTTTAGAAAGGTGATAAAATATTATTTATTTTATTGATTGTTTCGGCATTTACTTTGTGGTAAGACATGTTAAAATTAAATATCCCCTCTCCCTAACCCTCTCCTGATTTAAAGAACAGTTTTTTTATTTATCATGTTTTAGTTATCATTCAGACCTGAAGATGTAGTAATAAATAAACTCAAGAGTTATAAAAACAAGTGTTTTGTTTAATAATTTTAAATATTATATTAATAAATTAATTATATCTTCTCCACCTTCGTGGGTAATGGTTAGTGTGTTTAGCAACCGTGCCGGGTTTGATTTCCAGGGAGGGGGGGTGAAAATAAATATTTGTGATTTTACACTATTAATATTTATATAACATAACCCTGGACTGGTCCCTAAAGCGCAGGAATGATCATCTTGTCTTTATATAAGTAATGATCAATACGATGCAGTGCCCTATTTACCATTGGGTGCGGATACGGGTAAGAAGAAGAAGAATTTATGTCTTAATATAAATAAAGAAATAATTGAGATGGGATCGTATGGTATTTAATGGTTAAAATATGACCTTATATACGAGTACTATGAAATATTAACATTCCTCACATGATCGACAATTATATTTATCAAAATTTCTATATATTCAATAGGTTCTATATATTCAACACGAAATTTAAAGCTGCCATCTACTATTGAATTTTTTTTATTGCCGAAAGCTTGTGAGATTTTTTTTATTTCTTTAATGTAGCTATACAAGAGTTATTTTATGATTTAATTCATTTTCTAGACATTTCTACTTTACAATCATAAAATTAATAACACAGTTCTCTCCAATAAAGAGACTAAGCTCTTGTGCTTGGAGAAAGACTTACACTTATTGTTTGTTTGTGGGCGATGTAATTTATTTTATTGTTATGATTTTATATTGTGTTTTTTTTCTTGAATTAACATGTATGTGATTCATTTAATTATTTTTTTAGCATTTTAATGTCTTCATTTTTTATATCTGTAGGAAAGTTATTGAAGTACTTACCATAGAGTTCCCAAATATTTAAAGTTCTATTGGAATTGTTTGATTATTATTTATTTAATATTATTTTCCTTATTTTAAATAGGAAAAATTTAGCACGCTGAAAATTTTATTAATATTATAACTTCAAAACTAAATATTTTCAACAATTAATTCATTTGCTAAGAAGTCAATAATTAATAATGTATCCATAATATCAAATATAACCTCGATTGAATAATGTAATACGTTATTTTGTATAAGTTTATATAATTAGGTTACGGCAAACTTTAGCTGCTAGGAAAGTATTTTCACTTCTCCCAGAGGACGATCTTCCTATCCTCGTTTAGTGCTGCTCCAACTTTTAATGTGTTTGAATTATGTATTAATTATGTTCGATCTTACTAGTATAAAATACTTTACCTATTTTAGCAATCGATACTTTGGATACTAAAATTCCTTACGTAAAAATAACCAGAGAAACGAAGCAAGTTTCCAACTAAATTAAGAACGATTTTATACAATTATTTTAAATCATTTAGCTCGATGTAATGAATCCAACGAACCAATACATTAAATTTAGACTAGGTTTTAGTCGATTCTCATATTCATCGTATGCAATATTCTTTAAAAAAAACATACTCTGATATTGTTTTAAAATTGTCCGAAAGGTCAATATTTACCACAAAAATCATTGGAAAATGGCACTCCATCATTACCGTTGTCAATAAAAATGTAAATTTATGAAATGTCCATAATTAATTTTGGATTTATTTGCCTGTAATATTTTGTCAGATTATTAATTTCATTCATTCATTCAGACCCTTATCTGCTTCCCAAGTGTGCATAGGGCACTTCATCATATAAACTCAGTGATATCTTGATCGTTAACACATAAAGGAAAGGTGATCAGCACTCCGCTTCAGGTACCGATCCGGGGTAATATAGAATAAATTTTATAGCTACTGATTATAGCTTCTTGTAATTATTATGACGAATGATTATTTTCAGCTATGTAATTTAATTACGCAGCATTGGTTAGTGCGGTTGGCTACCGTGTTGAAGGTTCCGGGTTTGATTTTCCGGGGTAGTCAAAATTATTAAAAAGATTTTTCACTCATATGTATTTCTTATTACCCTGGATTGTCTTCATATAATTCACCATCAATTTAGCATCGCATAGATATAATACTATGCCCTACGCACCATTATTCAAAAAGACTTACGGGCTATAAGAATAATTTATTCATGTCAATAAAGGAGTAATTTTTAATCTAATTCTTCTTCTCCGTCTTAATCCTCATTGCTGAGGGTTTTGACCCTTGCAGAAGCAATGACTCTTCTCCAGTTATCCCTTGACTGCGCTGCACGTAGCGCTCCAACCACTGAGGTACCTGCTGCTGCCTTAATTTGATCGGTCCATCGTGTGGGGATCTTCCTCTCCCTCTCTTTCCCTTCAGGCTACCGATTACAACTAGTCGTTCCAGGCTATCCTCGTTGCCACGCGCAACGTTTAATCTAATAAGTTAACGTAATTTAAAAATAAAGATAACTCCTTTGTTTAGCTTTTCTTGTTCGTTCACACAATTACTGTTATGTACATGAATATTGCTAAAGAGACCTTAATATTCAGTCATTACGGTATAAGGGAGTAAAACTGGCGCTAATTTACTAAAATAATAATTATTATGATTATTATTATTAATAATCATTATTTAATTAATTTTAATTCAGATAAAACAATAATAAATAATATACTTTATGTATTAATTTTAAATCAAACACAGATTTTTTGAGTGTACTAAGTTGTATTTTATTAACAAAAAACACATAAAAAATTATATTGTGACAATTGTTTCGCCTTGTTAGGGCATTATCAAACGAATGTGAAGATCAAATGGACTACGATCCTTATGTGGCTATACAATTCTAAGTGACAGTTTTAACATGTGCAGCAATAAATTATGGGAGACAACAGTAGCTAATGGGGGATGTAGGTATGTACCCTTATATTTGTTTTCTGGGAAAGGAAGAATTTATTGACATGGCCATATTTTAGAGATTTTAATACAATTGTTGGTAATATTATTTTTAAGAATTTTTATATGTAGATGTAATTATTAGTTTATCAATAACGCATCATGCAAGCGTTTACATAGAGAGAGATGATGTACAGTAATAGTCTATTTAAATATATTTAGCAGTAGTGAAGACCTAAGGTTAGTTTGTTCATTAAGTAGTGGGGGATGTCGGTTAGTTTGTTCATTAAGTAGTCGTTTGATAATGCCCTAACAAGGCACAACAATTCTCACAATATAATTTTTTATGTGTTTTTTGTTAATAAAATACAACTTAGTAGACTCAAAAAATCTGTGTTTGATTTAAAATAATACATAAATTAAAATGCAGTTCTACAAATTAAACTCCAAGTCAATAAATAAATAATATACTGTTTCAAAATACGTCACCATTATTATAAATGTTTCCTTTTACAAAAAATGTTGTTCCTTAACACCCCTACCTATATTTATTAACCTATATATACTTACACCCAAATATATTTTTATTCATAAGTTTTAATTTGTACCAGAAGATGAAAACAATGTTTTAATTTGTACCAGAAGATGAAAACAATTGTCGTTTTCGAAACTAGTCGTAAATAAAAATAAAACTCAATTAAGTGGATTATTCAAGTGTTTAATTTTTATTAAAATAAGCATGTCATTCCACAAAGTTAATGCCGAATCAATAAATAATCTAATTTACTAACTCTAAAAATCCCTCCTTGCCACGAGTTGGACGAAATTATTAATAAAAAACTAAGCAAATAAAATACCTGAAGCAAATAAATTACTTAATTTAATTTAATATTAAAACCCTTTATGTCGCCAAGCGTTTTGTTAAAACTCCGTTTTAATATTCTCTAAATAGAAAATATTTTCCCATGGCGGTATTATTCCATGGAGAGTATGTGCATTACTGACAATATTGACAGAATTGTGTCGCGAATAACAATTCATTTTCCAACATGGCCATCACGTACCCGTAACAGTATATTACCTTTTATATTAAACGACGCGATACGTTACTGTCCGATGCAGAAACCATTCATACTCCTGGTTTCAAAGCCATTCATTCACTGGGCAAGCTGCCGGATATACTCGAGGCTTTAAATGGCCAAATCTCAAGGTTTACATTAAAATCGTGTCGCTTTATTATTTCTTTATAAACTAAAATTCATTTCAGTAAATCTGGGTAACTTTGAAAACTTTTTGCGTTCGTTTTGCGATTGTATTTGTTTTCTAATAGATTGCAAGTTTTTTGACTTGGTTTATTCTATATATAAGCTGATAGGTAGCTCTGAGTAAGTTACTGCTTTTGAGGAGAGACTTATCTAGAATCCAGCTTGCCAGATTATGCGGGTATATACACGATTGCGGGATGTTGTTGTCACCACTGTGTCAGAAGCACACCCACATTGTTTACCATATATACGTTTTTTAAGTAAAATTTATTATCCAAATTATACTTTAATAATGGTTTGAAAAAAAATGTATGTTTAAAAATTTATTCTTTATTCTTTCAACAATTAAATAGCATTATTTGTTTGTGATCATGGGGCACTATTTAATTTCATGATAAATTTAGTTCTTTTTCAAACGTATCATTTTATTTTATCACATATGTTGCACGATAAGTAAAGAATGAGCGATATAATTAATACCATCGGAATCTTCATTTTTAAAGGTATACGAATGTACGCGTATTATGGTCAATTCCCAGCAAATCGTCGAATATCCAAAAAAATACTCTCGCTACTGAAATATAGAATAACTTGATTCTTAGGATGGGATGTTTTAATAAATAATGACCGAGAAAAGGAACGGTATTTTCATCGGCGGAATATAAATACGGGGATTAGTGCTCCGTTTCACTCACCCCCCAGTATATCGAGGGGAGGATGGCATCTACTACAACTGCTTTACCCGCGGTGGTTCCCTTCGTGCCTCCTGGCCCCAATCCTGGAAAGGATTGGGGCCAGGAGGCGATTGACGTAACTCAATAAACTGTCCGTGGCTGACGTTATATCGAGACAATTTCCAAGCTCCATTTTGTGATCATTTTTGAAAAGATCTACGGAGTTTTACGAAGAATATATATAACATTTTGAGTGTGTCCAAATACTTGTTCACAAAATCTGGATTATGTCCAATCACAGAATGTTACACGTGTGTAAAGTGATCACTTAAACCAGCCTATGACGGTCGTCAGCCCCGTAAATGCCCAGACTTCCATATTCTTCTTCATCTTTTATGAGATGTTAAAAAATAATAAGAATATATATATCGTTACGTAAAAATGTTAATGCCTCCGTAATGTAATGGTCAGCACGCTCGGCTACCGTTCTGGAGGTTCCGGGTTCGATTCCCAGGGGGGTTCAAATAAATATAAGTGTTTTTTTTTCACTGTAATATTTATTTAATATTACCCTGGACTGGTACCTGAAGCGGAGGGCTGATCACCTTTCCTTCATGTGTAAACGATCAAGATAACACTGCGTTTATATGACGCAGTGCCCTATGCACCATTGGGGTGCGGATAAAGGTTTTCTCTCTAAAAAAGTTAATTAATTTGTCTATACGTTTATGAAAATTATGTATGCATTTAATATAAAGTATAAATATCAATTTTTATTTACTTAAAAGATAAACTTTAAAAAAAATCGATATTAACATAAAATGACTGCCGAATCAATATATGAAATTGAAAAAAAATTTAACTAGTGTGGTTATAAAAGTAAGTAGTAAAAGCAAGCTAAAATAAACGTGACAAATTTATTCAAATGCTTACCGATTATGTTAGGTAGATAATAATTTTTTAAATGTTCGGCAACGTTTTGAATATAAGTAACAAATGATTTTGATTAAGAACTCAGTACTTCCATGTAAACCGCAATTTAGGTTAAATTTCACATCAAAAAGAGTATCGATAGAATTTATTATTATTGTTTTCTTAATAAGAAAATCGATTCACGTTCTTCGAACATTTCGGTAATTTCGCCTCTACTTTCCGCCGGTCTGTCCATTCGCTTAAATGAAAACACTCTCGACAATAAAGCTCCTTTTAGTGTGCCTACTCGCACGTTGTCATATTCCGTCTCATACATTTTTAATCACGTAACATTGATTCCATTCCTGAGCGACAGTTGACAGCCAAAGGTTTGCCGAGTCAAGTTTTGTCTGACAGCCATTATTAGGGCTTTTGTGCACTACACGGAATTTTACCGTCCGGCACATCAGTTAGCATGATAAAACGGATGATTGGGTCGGATTGGCTTGTGCTTTTGCCTTTCTTTCTTTGGATCGGTGCGCTCGATCGGTGCGAGTAAATTCGATCACGCTAAACTGTCAAATATATTGAACGCATAGTGACATTTATTGAGAATATTTTTGCATACTAAGAATTGAAACAGAATTTGTTTTTACCACTTTAAACGTAAATTAAAGAGAGCTTTGTCGTCGGAACAACTGATGGCGCTCAGGGTTGTCCAATAATCCTCGAGTTGCCGTCACTGCCGAATCTGATGACAATGATTTTAGTGTCGATTCTGATGATTTTTAATTTTTTTAAATCATAGTGTGTGTGTGTGTATACTTTTAATATTAAACTAACATAAACAAATACTTTTGGCAAATAAATTAGTTTTCATATTTTCTATGACAAATTTTGTGACAACCCTGCACCATGAACAAATAATTTTATGATTATGGATAAATGACTGCACGACTGGCGTGCTCTTCATTTATTCGGTAAGTTTTATAAATAAACGTTATTACACTTTCAATAACGATATGTTTAGAAGGTTTTATTTTTGTCGTAAAATTCGCGGCGTGCTGGGTACCACCATACATGTACCTGCCGGCAGTTAAAAGGTTAAAAACTGGACTGCCGGACGGTAAAATTCCGTGTAGTGCACAAGCGCCCAAAGGTTTGCCGAGTCAAGTTTTGTCTGACAGCCATTATTACAGCTTCCTCCCTTTCGTTCTGACATGCTCGCGAGGTTTATGTGATGTATTGTCGGATTTGTAACCTCGTGTATTGTTAACCTTATCAAACAAACCCTAATGTTCACTGCGTCGCGTAATCACTTCCGTGTGAGAGATTTGATTAAAGATTAATTTCATTATTATGTATTTTTACTTTTCCATCGAAATTTACAATGTTGCCATTTCTTGCTACATTATAATCATAATTTCAAAGCTCATTTGACATGACTTCTAATCAAATTTATAGTTCCTTTTATATAGTTTAAGGCTGTGATCTCAAACGTTCAAATTCAGAACGCGACTGGCCGCGCTAGGGGCCAGACGTGTTACCGCGCTCATTTTTTAAAGAATAATATATTTTTTTTAAACTTACTCCTTACATTTCAATAACTCTTTCTTTTCAAACCCGTTTGTTTATTTCTAAGTAAAACTTTTTTTAAATGCAAAAACGGTGTTTAAAGCCAAATATTCCACTACGTAAAATGTTACCTGGGTTAAATAGAAAATTATGTTTGCAATTTATCGCATATTGGGTAAAGATTGTTTATTTTTAATTAAAGTTTTACTCAGTAAATACCACTATTGTGGTAAAAATGGTATCAACTAAGTAAAATTTTAATTAAAAATGGATAGATTTTACCAGAAAGTGACTGTCGAATCAATTAATGAAATCAAAGATTGTTTATTTGTTACATATATATATATATATATATATATATATATATATATATATATATATATATATATATATATATATATATATATATATATATATATATATATACATATATATAAATAAATTTTAAGGGAATCGCTTTGCGAATGAAATAAAACCAAAGCAGTATTTTCGTCTAAACATCTTCTATCCGTACACCTAAATGTGTTCGGCGGTATCTCCTTTCACTTGTTGCCTTTTATTCTCTATCACAGCGGGATTTTACTTCAGCCAGATTCGGTTCGTTACTTCACGAAGTGCTTCCAACATACGTGCATACGTAATGTGAACATACTCAGCTTCTTTATCTGCAGTGCTTCCTCCACATTCATAGGACATTGCAATTAGAAGACTCTATGTATGGAACAGACTGGCAGTTTGAACCATCAAAACAGAAATTCATTTGAACAGCTGCAGTTGATAAAGGCGAATTGGCGCGAGATGATATTTTTGCTTCCTGCAGGATGCCCAACCCTGGCTGCTCGAAGGAGTTACCACCTGCTTGAAGCTCCTACTTAGTTTCTACACAACCATCTCATTTTAGAAAGAGAGAAAGATGTAACAGAATGCAAAATGAATTCCTGTGTCAAGTGCATGATGTGGCAATGAATGAAAGTAAGTCAAAGGTCATGGTGTTTGAATGAGAGAAAATATGATAGAATGCAAGATTATTGTACACAGTGAATCCCTGGAACAGGTGCAAGAATTTTTATATCTAAGAAGCATGTTCACATGGGATGAAAAAGTGGATAAAGTTATTGAGAGAATAGTAAATGCAGGGAATATACTAAATAACGCTTTGAATATAGTAATAGAGTGATTGCAAATAATAATAGGTCCGTGGAATCCAAACTGGCGGTTCACAACGGAGTGTCGGTACCGACGCTGATGTATAGAAGCGAAACATGGAACTGGCAAAGGAAGGATGAAAGCAGAGTGAACGCCGTTGAAATGCGCTCCCTCAGAATGTGTGGAAAATCATTGTTTTACAGAATCAAAAAAGAAGATTGTGATAATTGAAAAGATTAAGAAGAGTTTTATTACGTGGTATGGACATCTGGAGCGAATGGGTAACGAGAGAATGATATGATCAGATCAATCAGAACCTAAAATCTGGTGGTTTTAAAAGTCTGCATTATCGGAGGCCATGTATGACTAGATGTATGGATGTGTAGGAAGCGAGGAGTGTATGTCAGGACAGGAGAGTGAGGCGTTCTATCCTCTCTGCCTACCCCTGCGGAGAAACGGGGTGATAGTAGTAGTCGCAGTAGGTTAGTTGGACCCTCAGGCCTTTAGTAGTCGGACATTTGAACAACATTTTCTCATTCGGTTAACTTTTGAACCAAAATAGATCGTATCAAAAACATTTTATACGAGTGGTCTAATACCGGTATCGTAAATGTTGTACATCTGCCTGCGGCCGGCAGGAGTCTAAGCGTCGCTAATCTGCAATTTCGATCGTTAACATCAATAGCCCGCGACACCGAGGGCATGAAAACTATGAGCAGATAGATAGTTGGCCAAAGAACGCTTGACCGAATGGATACTTGGCCAAATGGATACTTGGCTGAACGGACAAATAGGATTTTTTCTCAGTATTTTTAACTTGAAGATAGTAAGCCAAAGAACACTTGACCACATAGATACTTGTCCAAATGGATAGTTGGCTGAACGGACACGATATTTTTTTTTCGTTATTTTTAACTTGAAGATAGTTAGCCAAAGATCACTTGACCAAATGGATACTTGTCCAAATGGATACTTGGCTGAACGGAGAAATAGGATTTTTTCTCATTATTTTTAACTTGAAGATAGTTAGCCAAAGAACACTTGGCCGAATGGATACTTGGCTGAACGGAGAAATAGGATTTTTTTCTCATTATTTTTAACTTGAAGATAGTTAGCCAAAGAACACTTGACCGAATGGATACTTGTCCAAATGGATACTTGGCTGAACGGACAAAATAGGATTTTTTTCTCATTATTTTTAACTTGAAGATAGTTAGCCAAAGAACACTTGACCGAATGGATACTTGTCCAAATGGATACTTGGCTGAACGGACAAAATAGGATTTTTTTTCTCATTATGTTTAACTTGAAGATAGTTAGCCAAAGAACACTTGACCACATAGATACTTGTCCAAATGGATAGTTGGCTGAACGGACACGATCATTTTTTTTGGTTATTTTTAACGTGAAATAGAGGTTTGATAAAAAGGAATGCATCGATTAGTTTTATTAGTATGTAGAGATGGTCTAGACATGTGGAACGAGTGAGTGAGGAAAGAAGGGTAAAATAAATTTATGAGGCGAATGTAGTTGGAGAAAGAGGCAGAAGAAGACCAAGAAAAACTTGGCACATTCAAATTTGTCCAATGTCAGGAGTCGAAATAATCGGCGCATATGTATGAGATGCGTGAATGTGGAAGAGGCGAAGAATATTTGCAAAGACAGAGTGGTAAAGCGTTCTGTTTTCCTGCCTACCTCTGCGTGAAGCAGCTTGATGGTTAGTTAGTTTAATTTTTTTGAAGTGAGTTATACAAAAAGTGGAAGTGTCTTTAAAAAATATATTTGCCTCTTTTAAATACTTAAGTATTCTCGAAAACGCAGCATGTCAACATTATATCCGCAAAGCTAAACGAGGAATATAAAATTATTTTATTATATATACCATATTTACCGTCTCATTGTATTTTATTGTTTAGTTATTAAACTGAAGTGTGGTAATTAGCTAAATGAAGAAAATATCTAGTATATTATAACTTCAAGAATAATTCATATTGAAATAATACCTGTCATATTAATATTTTAGTAAGTAAAATGGTCCTTATACGTTTTACTTGTCACAAAAAAATTTACTTTCATTAATTGATTCGGCAGTCACTTTGTGGTAAAATCTATCCATTTTTAACTAATGTATTCAGTAGCAAATCGGCTGTTCAAACTCAAAACACAGTAAGGGACATTTTTTTTGAAGTACGTTTTTTTGCATTTTTGGACTAAATAGATTCTACTTAGTCCAAAAATGCAAAAAAAACGCACTACAAAAAAAATGTTCCTTACTGTGTTTTAAGTTTGGACAGCTGAAATACCACTTAGTAAATACTAAAAGTGGTATTTACTGAGTAATACATTAATTAAAAATAAAAATATTACCTTAAACTACCTACTAACAATATACTGCGCTGGAAACACAAGCTTCAAAACTTTGTAAAACTACAAATTTCTCTTGTTAAAGTTTCATTTTTATATTATTTTTTAAACGTCTTAAACAGTTGTCGTTTTATGTTATCAATCTTGTATTCTCAATATTAAATTAGAAAGATGTTTATTTGAATCTATGTCCCCCCTCCCTACCTTGTTACATGGATAATTTTAAATTTCACGTTTCCACGGTTAATGTATTCTGGTCTCTTTCTTATATAATATTTCTAATAAAATATCGTAACATTATTTAACATCCCCGGTGAAATATCTCATGTAAAGTTTTAAGAATTACTAATCGCCAAAAGTTTAGCCCTATGTTTCAAGTTTCCATTTTTTTTCAAATAATTTATGCAGGCTACATTTTCAAGCCGAATTTTGAAGCTAGGAAGTTTTTACTTTTATGATATTTTGCAACTCTAGAGAGTGTAATTAAACTGAAAAAATATGCTTATTTAATTGATATTATTATATTTATATATATATATATATATATATATATATATATATATATATATATATATATATATATATATATACATATATATTTATATATATATATATATATATATATATATATATATATATATATATATATATATATATATATATATATATATATATATATATATATATATATATATATGTATATATATATATATATATATATATATATATATATATATATATATATATATATATATATATATATATATATATATATATATATATATATATATATATATATTTATATATTTATATATATAAATCACACTCACAGATATTAGATTGACTCCAGTGGAGTCAAAATATACTTTGTTATTCAATATCAGTATTTTTCAGAACGGAACTTTTTTTTTTTTTTTTCATCATTAATTGTATATATATTTTTAAATAACAATTTTAAACATATTAAAAAAAAATGTTAAGACCCACCAAGCCAAGCCACCTTGTGTGTCTTGTTAGTGCAGTTCATTTTGAATACAGTTTTTAACCATTTTAACGTAATATACACACAAAAAAGAGAGAAAAGTTAAGAATATATACATTTTACAATTTTCATAAAATTAACCCTTGATCATTTACCCATTCATTTATTTTGCCTTTGTTCCATATTTTATTTTGACCTCTGACATCCGTCGGCAGCAAATTAAAAATGTTCGGAACGATTATTTGCAGTGTTCGACTCTCATATTTATTGTTTATTCTTGGGACTATCAAACCTTCGTTGTGTGTAAATCGTGTATCATGGTTGTGTACTAAAAGATTTTGATATTTTTGTCTTGTTTGTTGTTCAACGAATTGAATTATCGAAAATTCATATTTTCCGAATACATCCAAATTTAGCTTCCGCATTGACCAGAAGTGCATTACCATGGGTAATATAAATTGCATATTGCTAGAAGAATTTACAGGCGTTCCGAGTGGAATCCACGTCTACGGGCTAAAGGTCTATTGCGCAGTTCGACGTGATGGATTCGGTAAATGGGAAATGCATTTTCGCAGAATGCAGCTTTTTCATTTCGCGCTTAACGCTATAGGAAACGACCTAGGGTACTACCGAACTTGTACCTTCCCGTTGCACACTGCACATAGAGCCTTTCTGCATTCCCGGAGTACTCTTGCATACTCAATAACGGATGATGGAAATATTGCAGTACTGCTTTTGACAGGAGGAAAAATTCTTGCATTTCGGTTGTAAAGAAAATAAGATTTCGCGATTGTACGAAGAAGCTTTCATGAAAAGTTCGATGAGCAATACATTTTTGACAATAAAAATCTGTTTTTGTAACTCAGTCAGCAGTCACAGTTACCACCGCGCATGAGTATTCCATTCTCAGTTAAGTCAGTGAAACTAAATTGTATATTTTTTATTTAAGTTTTTCTTGATAACTTGTTAAGTTTTACTGGAGTACTGTGGTTATTAATCATGGATAGAAATGGTAAATGTAACACGTTTGTAAAGCGATCACTTAACCAGCCTATGACAGATCGTAAGCCCTGTAAATACCCAGACTTCCATATTCTTTTTCATCTATTGTTTCATAAAATAAAGGCACATAATATTCAGCATATAAGACCTAAAAGACGTTTTATGAACTAGGTTTAGAACGCAATAGTCTCAAAATAAGCCTTTGCAACTTGTTTCGGTATAAGATCCATACACACAATAAATATAAATGTCATACTTACAATTACCAGACGAAGAAAATAACGTTTTATGAACTACTTTTAGAACGCAAGACGGTTTATGAACTATAGGTCTAAAAAATAATTGTCTCAGAAAAAGTCATTTTAACTTGGTATTATACCATATACACAACAAATAAAAATGTCTCGCTTACGATTCCCAGACAAAGAAAATTCTAAATGTATTTAGTAAATGTTATCTTTATTAAAATTATTCTGTCGTGTGGTAAAGCTATGAGCTGTGCAGCACTTTATTTGGTCTGGATTCCTTCTCTGTCTCCTGTTTACAATGCGGGGCAATATGCACGCCACCCTTTTCCCACCACAAGGGGAGGGGGTGAACTTGTCTCCTACGGATATTCGGAATATTCCTTTGTTCCGTGTCCTCGGTCCTCGCGCCCTCTACAGATTTTTAGCTTATTTTTGTTTAGTACTCGCGAAATTTTCAATAAGGTTTACCCTGCGCCGAACCCATTGATTCGACGATACCTTTACATCAACAATATCGTAAAAACCCTAGATGTGATTTTTAAATGTGTAAATAAATAAAGTCTTAATGTTTTCTGGCGTCTATCAGTGTGTAAAATAATCCGGTTAGGATCTTCCATACAATCTCAATTTGTACAATTTAGTTCTAAAAATAAATTATTTTTAATATAAATACCTATTTTCCTCTACTTAATTCATCAAATTTGTAATATCTAATATCAAATTTGTACAATTTAGTTCTTAAAATAAATTATTTTCAATATAAATACCTATTTTCCTCTACTTAATTCATCAAATTTGTAATATCTAATATCAAATTTGTACAATTTAGTTCTAAAAATAAATTATTTTCAATATTAACACCTATTTTCCTCTACTTAATTCATCAAATTTGTAATATCTAATATCAAATTTGTACAATTTAGTTCTAAAAATAAATTATTTTCAATATAAATACCTATTTTCCTCTACTTAATTCATCAAATTTGTAATATCTAATATCAAATTTGTACAATTTAGTTCTAAAAATAAATTATTTTCAATATAAATACCTTTTTTCCTCTACTTAATTCATCAAATTTGTAATATCTAATATCTAATATCAAATTTGTACAATTTAGTTCTAAAAATAAATTATTTTTAATATAAATACCTATTTTCCTTTACTTAATTCATCAAATTTGTAATATAAATTTTAAATCTGTGCGGGACATTCGTCTTTGCCACAAAAAAAAATACGATTACTTTTCTTTTTGTTGCTCTAATTTATTTCACTCGATTGCAAAAATCTCCGCTGCGAGTTTTAATTTGTTTTCTATCCTGGTTCTTTGCATGACGCCATTCCAGTTTGCTGTGGAAAATGGTATGACAATGCTAAGGAGTGGGTCGATTGCTGGAATTAAGTAGTATTAGAGCTGCCTCCCGTTGTGTGCAAACTATTCGTCGGATATCGAATCACTGATATCTGCATGCATATTGACGAAGAAAAATACCGGATGTTTTAATACAAAAAAATGAACCTTGGACAGATTTACATTTTGGCATCTCAACGTACATGACAATGAATATGGAAGTCTGGGTATTTATAGGGCTTATGACCTGTCTTAGGCTAGTTAAGTTATCACTCTATACACATGTAACATTCACCCATAATGGACAACCACTCTACTCAAATTATTGGAACTCGTACATATATCATCAATCAATCAGTTAATCGACTTCACAACAGCCATCTTTGGTTGGATTGGGGAAGCTTTTATTTGTCAGAAACCCTTTATTAAGATGTACGCTAGATAGTTGCTACTAGCATTTAGATATTATTTTTTTGACATCTCAACATAGATGAAGAAGAATATGGATGTCTAGGCATTTACGGGGCCTACGACCGTCAAAGTCTGGTTTAAGTGATCACTTTACACACGTGTAACATTCACCAATTCTACCCATGATTGACAACCACACTACTCAAATTCTTGGAAGTTCTATATATATGATCCAATTTTGAAACATTGTACTTGAATCACTAGAATTTTCACAAGAGACATCTATTGGTGAGATGAAGAAGCTTTTTTTACTGAGCAGAAACTCTTTTTTAGACACACTCAAACTATAGAAATAACTTTTTTTAGAAACTAGTGAAACTAGTATTTTGTAGAAACGCACTCAAGATGATTTGAACATATTTAATTACATATTTTTAATAATACACACAATACACAATGACATGAATTGTTTTAGATTCAGTACTACGCATTATTAAAAATACTTAATTATTCTATTCTTCGGTTTAGAATTTTCCGATAGGTGTATAATACCCAAATAAAATAATAGTATTGGCGGTATTCTAATGAAACATAATGGATTAATGCTGTTGATAAACGAATATAGTAAGTGTACTAAAATGTGAATATAGAAGCCTGGGAATTTACAGGACCATTCAATCTCTGGTTCAAGTGATAAGTTCATACACTGTATAACGTTCACTACTTTGCCCACTATTTAAACCGCATTTTTTAAATTTTGATTAGCTGTATATACATGCAAGTTATTTTTAAGGTTTTTACGAGATCTACAATAAGTAACTAACTAACCATCACGCCGCTTCGCCGCAGGGGTAGGCAGAGAGAATCGAACGCCAAACCACTCGGTCTTTGCAAACATTCTTTGCCTCTTCTACATTCAAGCATCTCCTCATACATACCCGACGATTATTACGACTCCTGACCCGGCCGCTTTCAAGTATTTGACATACCTGATTGTGCCAAGTTTTCCTCGGTCGTCCTCTGCTTCTTTTTCCAACTACATTCGCCTCATAAATTTGTTTAACCGTTCTTTCTTCACTCATACGCTCCACATGTCCAAACCATCTCAACACACCTTTCTTAATTTTATCGATAATGCTTATCTCAGCCTTACATTCTTTCCTTATTTCATCATTCGAACATCTATCAAACATCGTTTTGCCACACATTCGTCTGAGCGATCGCATTTCGACTGCATTCAGTCTGCTTTCATCCTTCTTTTGCCAACTCCATGCTTCGCTTCCATACATTAGGGTTGGAACCAGAACTCCATTGTGTACTGCCAGTTTAGCTTCCGCTGATAGATTTTTATTTGCTAAAACTGATTTTAGTGCACCATTCACTCTGTTCAATGCTATTTGAAATATATATGTATTAATTTTAAATCAAACACAGATTTTTTGAGTCTACTAAATTAGTAGACTCAAAAAATCTGTGTTTGATTTAAAATTAATTCATAAATTAAAATGGAGTTCTACAAATTATACGCCAAATCAATAAGTATTTGAAATATCTTTATTAACGCATGTAAAGAAAACACCATAGTAGGATTCCACAAAGAATTCTTCAGCAAAGATTTAGACATCCTAAAAATATTGTGAACCAAGTAATATTGAATATATTTTGTATAAATTACTATTATTTAAATACACGTTTTCATTCGTACGAACTTATCTTGCTGATTGATGCATTATCAAATTAGTTAAACATTGTTCGTTACTCTGCGGTTTTCCTCGCGGCCTCGTCATTCCACGCGATTTCATAGTATCTGCAGTATGGTTGAGGTGTGGGTATTTTCGCCCCAAATCTATGTCGGCAATTAAAGACCGATTCCGCGCAAACATAATCAGATAATTACCAACTTTTGAGTTCCCGATCCGGAAGTATACTACGGCTTACGTCACCAACGTTGAAAATCTCAGTCACGAATACTCGCGGTGGATATCGCGTAATGATGATTAACACGATTTAACGTTTTTTGCACTATTCAAATTATGAAGCAACGAGACAATGCAAGTTGCGATCATTTTTCTCACAAAATTCATTTGGATTAGATAAAATTATCTAATAATATTTTTACTAACTCTTTAAGGCCGACTGTCATTTTTAATATCTTTACACTAAGCAATCAGGTTGCTTGCTATTTACTTGGATGAGATCAAGTTTTATAATATTTTTATACTAACTCTTTAAAGCCGAGTGTCATTCTAAATATCTTTAAACTAAGCAATCAGGTTACTTGCTATTTACTTGGATGAGATCAAATTTTATAATATTTTTACTTACTCTTTAAAGCCGAGTGTCATTCTGAATATCTTTAAACTAAGCAATCAGGTTACTCGCTATTTACTTGGATGAGATCAAGTTTTATAATATTTTTACTAACTCTTTAAAGCCGAGTGTCATTCTAATTATCTTTAAACTAAGCAATCAGGTTACTTGCTATTTACTTGGATGAGATCAAGTTTTATAATATTTTTACTAACTCTTTAAAGCCGAGTGTCATTCTAAATATCTTTAAACTAAGCAATCTTGCTATTTACTTGGATGAGATCAAGTTTTATAATATTTTTACTTACTCTTTAAGGCCGAGTGTCATTTTTAATATATTTAAACTAAGCAATCAGGTTATAATATTTTTACTAACTCTTTAAGGCCGAGTGTCATTTTTGATATCTTTAAACTAAGCAATCAGGTTACTTGCTATTTACTTGGATGAGATCAAGTTTTATAATATTTTTACTAAATCTTTCAGGTCGAGTGTTATTTTTAATATCTTTAAACTGAGCAATCAGGTTACTTGTTTTTTTTTCTATTAGATCTTCTTTGAAAAGAAAATCGTCCTGTGTATTTTTTTTTCGGTCAGTAAACGTGCGCTATTTTTTGCATGATCAATAGATGATAGAATGAAGGTGAAAACATTTAGTCGTAATTGACAATCGCACAACTCAAATTTTTCTCCTACATATATATCATAAATCCCATGACGTTTTATGTGTGAGTTCACTGGAGCCATCTTCACACGACATTGCTAAAAGGAGGTAATTAATTCCGATGAGAAAGGGTCGAATGTGTTTTCGATCTTACGTAACGTTTAGTTTCATTAATCTCAGCGTTTAGTTTGTTCCTACATATACGCTCGGTCCGGAAGTGCGGATGTAACATGTAACCTCCTTCCTTTTACCTCGTTTAAGGCGAGTTGCATGCTTCCTCGCCTCCCCTGCACGTGTGAGGTATGAAGCCATTTTATATCTCGCAAGACCTTTTGCCTGGCTTCTGGTCAACGCCTCCGCAAAGCCGAGAGAGATTACTTCCGACCGTGGCAAATGCATTTTTACGGCAGGAGGCTAATGTGCACCTCTTATTTGGATCCTAGAAACCCCATTTCATGTTGCCAAGAACGTGTTTGAGCGATTTCGAGCGACCGTATGAAATGTAGAAATAAATTTCGATCGGGTTGAAATCTTTAAGGCGTGTATCTATTATATTATTTTATTATTATTGTTGGTGCAACCATACGTCTGTAAGGCCTTTATATATAGAATATAAGAAAATAATTTTGTATGTACAGCAATGTAATGGAACGTAAGTACATGACACAATATAAAACATATTGAAAGAAGGGCAAAATATAATAAACATAACATAAAAATATTAATACAAATTAAGTGTAGGAAAAAAGAGAAGAAAAAAAAGACACTCAAAGCCATCGCAAGAACATTACACTCACATGTCGCTCAAATTCTGAATATTATGAACTCTTATTTATACTACTCACCACTCATAGTGCATATGACGCTTATTGGATAGATGAACTTTTTATTGTCCGTATAATACACAATATATATATATATATATATATATATATATATATATATATATATATATATATATATATATATATATATATATATATATATATATATATATATATATATATATATATATATATATATATATATATATATATATATATATATATATATATATATATATGTCGATTTTTTAATTGCAATAAATTTTATAATGAAAAAACACATTATTTTTTAACTTTTTGTAATACATTGTCGTATTGTGGTCCCGTGGTTAGTGTCGTGGGCTCTGATTAAGAGATTCTTAGTTCGAACCCACTCAACAAAACTTCATTTCTATTTTTAATAACGCCTACGGAAAAAGTAAGAAATTATAATATTTCTGTAAACCGTGAAAGCAAATATTTATCTTATCTAAAGAAAACAAACGTAAGCGCAGTATTAAAATTGTAACCATGCTGTATAATGCCATGTTATTGATGGGAGATTAAGAATTTAGAGAAAATGGTAGTGGTAAGAGACATTTCATGAAAATGAATAACGTAAAGAGTGCAAAAATAAACGCAACGGAAAGGAGAATAAGGCTTTCAAGAAAATATTTTATGTAAAAGACAGCCTGTTCTTGAAGCCCCGGCGGTGAGCTTAATTCTGTTTAAATAATGGAGGGCTTATAATTTTATGAAACTTTTCCATAGACGTCATTTCACTCTAAATGATATCAAGAAAACATAACGCCTTTCCCAATGAAAAAAAGTTAGTTTTTGCACCTTCTGCGAAGTAGCTATTTCGCTCACTCCTTTCAACAAGGTCATATATCAAAAATCGTCAATTTTCAGTTGTGCTTGTTTTCAGAATGCCCAGAAAATGTACTATATCCCAGCAAAAGCGGCATATTTTCAACTTAATATTTAAATAACCCGCTACAGTGCAGAAAGTGTTGTTTTTGGATTTTGAAGAAAAAGTATTGATTATTTTTTTTTTAAATATACTAAATATTTATCAAATGGAGAGAAAACATTCAGGTTTTACCTGTTGCTCTGTAAAAAATTCAATAAATGGCTCAATATTTATTTTTAATATATTCTATTATATTTTTGAACTTTAAAAACGATATCCTGCAAAATCAAGTTTTTTGATATATGACGGTGTTGAAAGGAGTGAGCGATTTGTCGGTAACATTAAAAGATCATATTTCCGGAATGGTAAATATTTTTATTCGCCTATACTCGTACACACAAATATGCATAACGTTAATTTTTTACTATTTTACTTATTAGACTAATATTAAATTGAGGGTTGGCATTAATTTTATCCCCCTTAAGAAACATGCGGTAAATCTGAAAACTACTCGGTTATTTCGAATACTGTAAAAATAAACTTAATTTTAATTAAGTTTAACATGTTTTCCATACCTGAGGGTCTTTATCAGTAATCCAGTATCTGAATATAAATAATGATAATAATAATGTATATGATATTCAATTCAAACCCTTATCCGCACCCAATGGTGCATAGGGCACTGCATCATATGAACGCAGTGTTACCTTGATCGTTAACACACGATGGAAAGGTGATCTGCCCTCCGATGCAGGTACCAGTCCAGGGTAATATTGAATTAATATAAGAGTGAAAGAATCACTTTATTTGACCCTTCCTGGGAATCGAACCCGCAACCTTCAGTATGGTAACCAAGCGTGCTGACCATTACACTATTGAGGCGGAAACATGATATATATATATATATATATATATATATATATATATATATATATATATATATATATATATATATATATATATATATATATATATATATATATATATATATATATATATATATATATATATATATATATATATATATATATATATATATATATATATATATATATATATATATATATATATATATACGTTTATTACATCACGCAAAAATATAAGATGTTAGCAGGAATTTTTTTAAACGTGTACCAACTTCACTCCGAAACGTATCCACATAATATAACATCTATTTTGTATCTGACCGAATCGCCTTCAGTGAAAACTGAATAAATTGTCTATTTGTGGGCATGGTTTTTCCTTTTCGTAAAAATATTCAATTTTTCGTGCGCTTCATACCCGAGAGAAGAATTCCGAGATTTTTTTTTATGTTTTCCCTTTCGTGGTTTAGATAACACAAATTCTGTCATTCCTGAACGTGTTTCCTCGGCTTCTCATCACATAATGTTTTTCAATTACATTTTTGGCGGTACAGATCGTGGAAAATTTTTATTTTTCTCCAACCTCTCAACTTTTTACAATTATCTCTGAAATCTTGCAATAAATAAATTCTTTCCATAATTCAAATTACGTAGATTTTAAATTTTCAAATGAATAAAATATGTTAATATTATTGTTTTAATTTAATTTTGTTTTGAAATAAAATACGGTTAGCGTTATAGGGTTATTATGTAATTTGTTTATTATCGTTTTTGTTCTTTTGAAATACATTTTAATACTTCATTATACTAAACAAGTATTAAGGCAAAGTGATTTATATATCGCTCACTCCTTTCAAACACGTCATAAATCAAAAACCGTCAATTTTCAGTTATGCATGTTTTCGTAATGCCCAGAAAATGTACTATATCCCAGCAAAAGGGGCATATTTTAAACTTAATATTTACCCGCTACAGGGCAGAAAGTGTTGTTTTTGCATTTTGAAGAAAAGGTATTGTTTAATATTTTTTTAAAAATAAACTAGTTATTTTTCTAATGGAGAAAAAACCTTCAGTTCAATAAGTGGCTCGTCATTTATTTATAATACATTTCATTATATTTTTAAAGTTTAAAAACCATCTGAAAAATCAAGTTTTTATTTTATTTATGACGTTCTTGAAAGGAGTTAGCTACGTGTCATAGCTAACAATGCAATGTTGGATACCTCAATTTTGCATGTAATTGAGAAAATAATTTTCCCAGATTAACCTTGCTACAATCAAGTCTAAAGTACAGAACTCACTATCAATGCTTATTTTTACTAATATTATAATTTTATTATTGGAAAAATGTGTTAACATAAAGGACGCACTATGTAAATGTAGCTCTTTTAGTTCTGTAAGTTTTTAAGAATTATTTGTACTGTATGGAAAAAACTGTGTTTTCGGTAAATATATCACAACCGTAGTATTTGTTTTCACAAAGACGTTTAATTAAAAGTTTTTGATTCTTGTGTTTATCGAAAATTTGAATAGTGTGGTGATGAATGGTGAATGTGTAAAGTGATCACTTTACCAAGCATATGACGGTCGTAATCCCCGTAATCACTTCTACATCTATGTTGAGATTATTGTTTCGGATATATAATATAGCGTCGTTTTCGTAAAATAATGTCAGTACAATATTGACATATTGTACTATCTACCCACAATCAGGGGCGAGCGTTCCATATAGGCAGAAAAGCAGTGCCTATCCTAACTTACCCGCCTGACATAAAAACGCAACCAGTACCTACCATACCTTACTAAGTAGTACCTAGCTGCTTTCCTTACTACCTACCTCTACTGCCTACCCTAGTAAGTAGTATCTTGCTTACCTTACTACCTACCTCTTCTGTCTACCCTAATTAATCCTCTTTTGCACGCCACTGCCCACAATCTACGTACATACTTCTGAAACGATTGCCACCACTTTTCATTCCTCATTTCGCAAGTGTTTATAATGTGTTTCTTTCTCGTTTATTTTCAGTATCACGGCGGAGGCTGAACGAATACATCTCTCACTACGAGCCGCTGCGCTATGAGGCGCAGGCGGTGCGCGAGGCGCACTCGCGCGCGCGCCGTTCGCCGCTGGCGGCCGCGCCGCTCGCGCCGCCCGTGCACGTGCGCTTCCGCGCGCACGGACAGCACTTCCACCTACGCCTCAAGAGGGACGTGTCCACATTCAGCGAGGATATCAAGGTGATCATATCGCGGCTATATAATTGCGGCTTCTACATGTACAGTGCGTTTAAAAAGTATATATCCATCCCTGAATGACAAGGTGTGACACGAAATACGTGACCCAGATACGGAATCTTCAGAACCTTGATATTGGACAAGAGTTCTCTGTGTGATCCAGTTCATCTGAGTACTTCTTCATATGTGAAGTTAGTATTCTTATATAAAATAATTAGGTGTAAAATTATTTCGACTTCAACTTTGGTGTGGCGTGCCTCTGCTATTGCGGGTCGATAGCATTGCATGCTCTTCCACCAGCAGTTAAAACAGTGGGAGTGAGATGATCTTTAAAAAAAATTAAAAAGCATTTGTTTTCTCAATCATTTTTCCTTTTCCCCAATTTAATTACAATGAATCGCCCTGGAGGTAGTTCTTTGCTAAAATGAAGATACTCATAATATATACTTAGGTGTTCATTTTGATTTAAAAAATGCATTAAATATGTATTTTATTTATGAACCAAAACTACTTGCGTTGCTATGTATCGGAACATCATAATTTATGTATGCTGATTTTTCCTACATAGTACATCGTACATACGTTATTGAATTTTTTAAATGGAGCTAAATAAAACAACGTATATCTATAGAGATGGTAAAACCCCGTGGTAAATTGTTGCGGGAGGTCCCACACCCCTGACAGGTTATCTATTTTCCGGGCACGCCAGCATTTTTTTTAGCATGGCCACAAAAAATGGTTCGCCACTCCTGACCTAGAGGTGTTGTGTTTTTTTTGCCGTCCATTGTATTTTATCTTTATCTTTTTCTGTCCGTAATTTTTTAACATATAAAAGAAACATGGTTTCATTTATTTTTTTAAATAATTAAACCGGATATACAAAAATGTGTATTTTTTTTATTTGATTTATTACAAAATAAATGCTTTGTAATAAATAAAAATATATTTTAAGTTTGTCATCGAGTCCTTACAATGTGATTCAAATAATATGGTAAGTCACAAATCGAAACACTTGTAGTTTTGTTCATTTTCAAATAAGAAAAACCGTGTTAGCAAAAATGGGTATTTTAAATTTGTTTACGTCATACATAATTTCGATTCTCAGGGTGGTCAAATAAATGTAAGTGAGTTTTTCACTCTAATATTTATTCAATATTACCCTGGACTGGTACCTGAAGCGGAGGGCTGATCACCTTTCCTTCATGTGTTAGCGATCAAGATAACACTGCGTTTATATGATGCAGTGGCCTATGCACCATTGGGGTGCGAATAAGGGTTTGAAGAAGAATACATAATGTTATAAGTCCCGATAAATCTTATTTTAAGCTGTTTGTCGTCAAGGGTTTTACAAATGATTGATTTTTCAAGTTCGGTCTAAAATTAAACATGCTTTGCGTACTTTGCAGATTGAGGGTCCCGCTGGAGAATTACAAGACTTGGACACTTCGCACATCTACCACGGAGAGCTGTTGGGTATGTTAATAATACAAATATAATTTTTTTTCAAAAATAATAAATTTATTACTTATATGATTATTATTCTCATTGCCATATTCTGTACAACATAAGTATGCCAAAAAGACTTCTTTTTGCAAGGCTTGTTTATTTATTTATTTATTGATTGCTAATGCCTTTAACATAATACGTATAAACAGTATCTAACATAAAAATACATTAATGAATACACTAATAGAGAAATAAAAAGTCTTAAACATAAAATAATAATAAAATAACAAATAGTAAGCACTGGTAAATACACGTCTCCTTCACACACTATCAGCGAGCAGCGAGAGAGAGTGAAACACAACGTTTAAATTTATCAATTATAACACGGAGAAGAAATGCTGAGAAAGTACAGCCTTCAAGAAGGATAACAATTTATCAAATAAATCTATACTTTCAAATGCATTGGCTAACATGTGAAGCCGCGGAATTGGAGAGAACATGGCATAGTTTGCATCATGTACAAATACTGCGAATTTAGATTCTTGCCTAGTACCTCTTCGACGCACGCTAAGCTTTATTTGATTTAGGAGATCAGGGCTGTCCAAAAAATTGTAAAAATTGTTGCTTGTTTTAATAAACTTAAGACGTTCAAATAAACTTTGTATATTTATGATATTATCTAGTTAATTTAACACACTATTTTGTGGAAGTTTCGATACGATTTTGTTAGTTTTTTTTCTTCTACAATTTTCTCAACCCACTTACTCAACTACCCTTATTTCTGCAGGTGGAAGAATACACCCTACAAATTCTCTTCAATTATAAAGACCTAGACAAGGACGACCTGGTATGCCAATTCCAAGTCCGCGAAAATTTGTCACCTATTAGAACTGTTTATGGCTGTCGCAATAAAAACTTTTATAGCATAAGGTTTTACGAGTAGCGTAGCGTCGGGGTTTACATTCAAAAAGCGAATTTCACTATTTAAATGTTAGTGTAAAGATTTGTATCGTTTTGTTTTTATTATTTGACGCCTTAATTCCTCATTATTTGCAGTACAAGAGTACAAGAAAACGTTGATTTTAACATTTTTCAAGTTATCTTCTTAGGTTTTTTATTTGATAATCGATAATCGAACGAGAATTGATTGTGAAATTTCAAAGACGCGTCACGTGTAAACGGTTGGAGATTTTTATTCATTTACATCCACATTTCATAAAATTAGTGTAGTGTGGTTTTTCAATCATGGGTAGAATGGTGGATGTTGCACGTGAGTAAAATGATCATTTAACCAACATGACTGGCCCTCTTAATACCCACAATTCCACATTCTTCTTCACTTATGTTGAGACGTAAAAAAATTTTTTTCTATGGTTTTTGCCTTCACATTGACAAACCTGCCGCCTGGAACCGTTTGCCTTCGCATGTAAGGATGTGATCACTTAACCAACCTATGATAAGTCATCGGTCCTGTAAATAGCCAGACTTCCATATTCTTCTTCATCTATGTTAAGATGCCATAAAAATAAATGTATAGTAAAATCCGTTCTTTTTCGCTAATTTTCTGTTGCACCCATGACCCTAGACCGGAAACAAATGTTGCACATGTCGCTCACTCCTTTCAACAACGTCATAAATCGAAAAACTTGATTTTTCAGAAGATCGTTTTTAAAGTTTAAGAATATAATAAAACGTATTTTAAAAAAATATCAAGCACTTATTTAACTTTTTACTGTGCAACGGATCTTTTTAGGTAAAACCTGAAGATTTTTTCTCCATTTGAAAAAAATATTCAGTTTATTTAAAAAAAATAATTAAACAATATCTTTTTCTTCAAATGCAAAAACAACACTTTCTGCTCTGTAGCGGGTAAATATTAAGTTAAAAATATGCCGCTTTTGCTAGGATAAAGTACATTTTCTGGGCATTCCAAAAACATGCACAAATGAAAATTGACGATTTTTGATAAATGACGTTGTTGAAAGGAGTGAGCGATGTGTAAAGTGATCACTTAATCAACCTATGAAAGGTCATCAGCCCTGTTAATACATACACTTTTATATTCTTCTTCATCTATTTTGAGTTGCCTTATTTTTTTAATGTATTTTTAGTAAAATCTGGTCTTTTTTGCTAATCTTCCGTTGCACTCGTGACTCTAGACCGGAAACAACAACGGGTCGCAATTAGCGCACAGTGCACCAGGGACATTATTCAAATTCCCCGTTCAAGAGCCGCGTCCTTCGGACTATTTTTCATTACAAACGCTTCATCTTGCATAAGTTATTTCCAAGTTGCGAAATTGCGCTCATTTGCATCGCATCACTTAGCCTAGCCGGCGCTGCTGGCGAGAGCGAGATAAAGAACAAATTCCTAAATATTCCGCTGCACGTTTTAATGAGAGGAATACTTCCGGAATAGCGTATCCCGGACCCGACCGTTTGAGTCCCGTTCTGTCTGCCAGAATCCGGGATCCACCCTCCCGCGCCATAAATTGGTCGTACAAGCGGGGCCAGGTACATTTGCATAAAAATCGAGCCGGAATAACATTACGATGTAGGCTGTGTAAAAGGTGCAACGAAAAACAAGCTACCGACTGAAAAGGTTTGATATTTTTTTTTATTGTTTCGGCATTCACTTTGTGGTAAGACATGATGAAATTGTAAATGAAAACACTTGAGTTATATTTATTTCAAAGAGTTTTGGAAGAAACAGATGCTTTCATCTTCGGGTTTGAATATTGACTAAAGCATAGATAGCTAGCTGATAGATAGCTAGCTGATAGATAGCTGTAGGTGACGTTAAAGTCAGACGTTTCTGAATACACGGGACAACTTATGTAGACTCTATTTTTGCTAATAATATTTTTTGCTATTTTTCTACATCTCAATTTTTTTTTTCTGAGCCTACCATCCACCCGCAGCAGTTATAGAGTCCTGAGGGACTCTCTGTCAGCTGCACATAGAGGAAAATTTTCAAAATATTTCTGAAGAAATAAATATTGCTCTATTCAATTAATGAGGGGGGAGGAGGATGTACGGACAGAGGCCGACACTTCGTCCCCACCCCTCGGGATCCCCTCATTACCTCTTTTACTTTTAATAAAATAAAAACAATAAGAAAACAACAACAAAAAAATAAAATAAATAACAATGTTTCCAAAAATAAACAAAAACTACATCTACATGTGACGTGTGTAAATGTTGTGTCGTTAACGATGAGTTAACGAGTATTTCAGCCGCTTCCCTGCAGGGGTAGGCAGAGAGAATAGAACGCCACACCACTCTGTCATTGAAAACATTCTTCGCCTCTTCCACGTTCATGCATCTCCTCATACATACCCGCCGACTGTTTCGACTCCTAACCTACCCACTTTCAAGTATTTGGCATAATTTATCATGCCAAGTTTAATACTATATCTTATAATATTAAATTAAATATAAAATATTTAGACGTGTAGATTATAGTTGCCGCTAAATTAATTAAATCCAGTCAGATCCATAATGGATCCTGCCACAATAATTTCCTTATCATTGTCTTTAACAATGATTGACATAAAACCATTAGTTTGACGCTTTGATTTAATTGCCATTTGTCTTGTGAAAGTGACTTTGGAAGCCTGACGATCAATATTGATAATCCGTTATCTTCTTCTTCATCTTCTTGCTCAATGCTGAGCGTCGTGGTCTTCTGGAATGTCAGGCACTTGGTGCACAAGACCTCTCCATTCTTCCCGGTCCTGGGCCAACTTGATGGCAGCGTTTAGCGAGGATCCGGTTAATTCCTTTATTTGGTCTGTCCATCTTGTTGGAGACCGTCCTCTTGCCCGCTTGCCTTCAACTGTACCTGTTACTACCAGTTTTTCAAGACTCTTCTCGTTCTTTCTGGCGATATGCCCAAAGTAAGACAGAATCCTTTTCCTGCAAGTCGTGGAGAGTCTTTCTGTCACTGACAGTTCGCGGAGAATGGAGACGTTTGTGCGTCTTGCAGTCCAAGGAATGCGCAGCATCCTCCTCCAGCACCACATTTCAAACACATCCAGCATATGTCTTTCCTTTTTCCTCAGTGTCCATGTTTCCACTCCATACAGCGCAATGGAGAATACAAGAGATTTCACTAGACGGGTTTTCGTTCTCCTCAGTATGGACCGATTTTTCCATATCTTCGCCAGACTAGACATTGCTGATTTTGCCATTCCAATTCTTCTCCGGACCTCTGCTTCACAGCCTCCGTCTTTAGAAATAAATCCGTTATATCAGCAGTAAATATTTCCCCTTCTACGAAACTTGTTTAAATTTGTGTTGAAAGGTCGAATGGTGAGCATATTGTCCTCTCAGGATGTTTAAAAACTATGCGTCTCAGAATTGTATGTATGTCCCTACTTGAATCGACATCACACACATTCATTCATTTTCTAGATTTACACTAAATATTTTGTACTAATCTTTATGTTTCTGTGGTTAACTATAATTGGCTTGTTTAATGTATATCTTTTAATTGCTTTGTTTTACATATGTTGCTGTAGTTAACCCAAATAAAATTAAAATAAATCAAACTTTTGTTATTTTTTCCATCATTATTTAATCTTGCTATTTTACTACATACAGTGTTTGAAAATGATGCGGAATGCATCGAAACACGTGTCGCAGTAGATTTAAAGAAATATTGGTATTTACCAAGTAAAACTTTAATTAAAAATGGATAGATTTTACCACAAAGTGACTGCCGAATCAATGAATGAAATTCTTTTTTTACTTTTATTTATTGTTTCGGCATTCACTTTGTGGTAAGACATAATGAAATTTAACAGAAGACACGTGTTATTTATCATTTGAGTTTATTTTATTTTAGCGACATAGTTTCGGAAGCTATGTTTATATTTAGACCCGAGGATGGAAGCATAGCTTACGAAACTAATCGTTAAAATCAAATAAACTCAAGTGGTAAAAAAACGAGTGTTTATATTTACATTTGCCATCTTAGTATTATACAATAATTATTCCATTTTTTTTTACATTTTAGACATCTCAACATAGATGAAGAAGAATATGGACGTCTAGACATTTACAGGTTTCTTCAAGTGATCACTTAACACACGTGTGATGTTCACCAATTCTACCCATGATTGACAACCACACTACTCAATTTTTGTAACTCCTAGAAATATGAATATTTTTAAAGTTTTTTCTTTCATATTTTTTTGGGCTAAAATATCGCCTTTATATCGGATTTTTTTTCTTCATAACTCAATTCAGCTGGCGGTATTCGTCACGAAATTCGTTAGAAATATTCCTTCCTTTTTGGAAAATATCTAATGGATACATTTTACCTTCTGAATATCAAAGGAATACTGCGAACTTTTCAAAAGGGAGATCCGCCCTTACTTAATGAGGAAGTTCATTTATCGATGCAGTATTAGCAAAGGAGCTCTTTCTGCGCGAAAATGAGGAGTACTAAAAAATATTTTCCCCCGATGCGATCGAAGCTATTTGCTCTATCCTCCCCCCCCTCCCTCCAAGTGTTACTTTGGAAAGTGTGGCATACTAACTAGTGCCTTGTAATAATCATTAATTTTCCCCTGCGAGAACTTGCCGCTTTCGTGAGACGTTTTCTTAGGAAAATCTAAATAATATTAACTCATAACAGTTTTTAAAAAAAGCTTCTTTTCATGTCACTAATAGATGTCTCTAGTGAAGTTCTAGTGATTCAAGAACAAGGTTTCTAAATTGGTTCATATAAATAGAACTACCAAGAATTTGAGTACTGTGGTTGTCAATAACGGGTAGAATTGGTGAATGTAACACGTGTGTAAAGTGGTCACTTAAACCAGCCTATAACGGTTGTCAGTCCCGTAAATACCCAGACTTCCATATTTCTACTTCATCTTTGAATTGATGTCAAAAAATAATATGAAAAATAACGCCCATAATTGGAGATAATCCAGATATGTGAACAAGTATTTAAACACTCTCAAAATGTTGTAAACTGATAACAGTATTAATTTTCTGATTAATCGTTTCGGCGGTAACCTTGTGATTGATATTGGAATATGTACAACTTTATAAACAACCATCTGTATCCTGGTCATGCGTTGCTGTGGCTCAGTCTGGTTAAATTGAAAAGAAATAAAAGAGATTGCATACATTTCTAATACTCATGTTTAATTTCACAATGCTTGTGGACACACAATATTTCACCAGTTCTAAAGAAACACGCCGTCCGCCATGATCAATATTTAATATTGGGTGTGCTGCTATTTTAAATAGCTATTTTTAACAGATGGCGCTGCCATTTGAGTAAAAAAAACTGTTTTTTCAACAACGAAAAAAATAGCCTGCCACAGTCGGTTGAAAATTTCAGAAAATTTTTAAAAATTTACGAACTAACATTAAAACTTTTATTTGTATAGATATATTCTTCATACAAATATATATAATTTTTTTAATATGAGAATTTCGCACCAATCGTTGTTTAGTATCCAAATGTGATAGAATTTTAAAATAAATTACTGAAACTTAATTTGTATTAATTCCATTAATTGGTTTTGCAGTCACTTTCTGGTAATAACTTTCCATTTTTTTAATTTAAGTTTTACTTGGTTAATACCACTTTTTCTTACAATCTATTGTGACAGTAAGAAAGAATTAAAGAATAATAAAAATATGAAACAGCTTCTACCCTCTCTTCATCCATCAACGTCCAAAGGATACAAATCTAAAATTTTGACTTAGCTTAACGTACGTGTGATGCGGAATGCATCGAAACACGTGTCTCAATAGATTTTAAGAAATAGTGGTATTTACCAAGTAAAACTGATTTTAAAAATTAATTTGTATTGCTTAGGACAAGTCGTTGCCCGAATAAATGTTCCCTATGCGACTTGTATTGTGGCTAGACCGTTTTTATACTTCCAATACATATGTAAATTTTACAGCGCTTTTATAAATTACCTGAGACGTTTCACATCCAGCCAAATGCACGACAATGTAATACATTACATTTTTGCATCTTTCCATTATAAATTTGCCTCATAAATGTTAACAAGGTTTTTCAATTTTCCGGGTAGTTACGTCTTTTATTGGGCACAAGAGGACGAACTCGGTTACTCAGATGTTAAATTAGGTCGAAAAACTATGAGACAAAGAGTAAATTGGCCGTATTCATAAATTATATATGAATTATTCAGTTAATAACTCAAAAGAGGAATATTTAAGTCGCGAAAGTATATTCGATGATAATTCCACCAGTCGTGTCCTTATATCTCCGGAATGGATGGATATTTTTTTTCCTCTAATGACACTTTAACGTCTCCGTTTACCCGATTTTTTCCTTTTCATTTCCTTCTTTCTTTTAAATAATGACGTCGACAGCTTCCGATTCTCCCCCCCCCCCCTACCCGTTCATAATTTACAATGTTTATCCCCGTAATGCGTTCATATAATCAAACACTTAACCTTCTGTCTTTAGGTATTTAATTTAATTTGAGCCTCGCCTTAAATTACAACTTGGGTAATTCAATTCTCGGAAGGTTTCGCCGCTCACAATGAGAAGTACTCGTAATATATTTACTAAATAATATACCCGGGTCTCCACTGCTCGTGAGATCACATACGAGTTACAACGAAATATTTCATTCGTGTCACTTTCAACCTTTTACGTTTCTTGAATGTTTTCCGCAGATACTTTGTGGCACATTTTATAAACTTTATAAAATGAACTAACTTAATTAATTAACTTTGTTTTGACCACATTTTTTTTTCTTAAAATGAAACACTTGAATATACCACTTTAATGAGTTTCATTTATATATACGACTAGTACTTATGTATAAATAAAATATACTAGAATATATATATATATATATATATATATATATATATATATATATATATATATATATATATATATATATATAAATATATTTTATTTATATATACGTCATTATTATTATTCCTTAATTCCTTATTCCTTAACCCCCCCTCCCTTTCCTATATTTATTAACCTATATATACACCGAAATATATTTTTTGTTCGTTAGTTTTAATTTGTACCAGAAGATGAAAACATCCGTCGTTTTCGAAACTAGTCATATATAAATAAAACTCGTTGAAGTGGTATATTCAAGTGTTTAATTTTAATATAATAATCATGTCATTCCACAAACTTAATGCCGAATCAATAAATAACACATTTTTATTATTAGTACACTTTGTCCTACCGGTTCCGACAAGAACCTTGTCGTCATCAGGGTTTATTTAATTCTAAAATATTAAAATACTCATAATTAATTACATTCCCTTACCAAAAACTTTCACACACTACTTTTTTTTACGTTTTCGCCATATCCTCCTAACGAAAGTATTGCGTAGCCAACAATAATAATAATTTTGGATAATTCATATAACGCTGTTTTCGTTCAGTCCGCCTCTGTAGTGTAATAATGGTCAGCAGGCTCGGCTACCGTTCTGGAGGTAGCGGGTTCGATTCTCAAGGGGGTGGGGTCAAATAAATATAAGTGACTTTTTCACTCTAATATTTATTCAATATTACCCTGAAGCGGAGGGCTGATCACCTTTCATTCGTGTGTTAACTATCAAGATAATACTACGTTTATATATGACGCAGTGCACTATGCACCATTGGGGTGCGGATAAGGGTTTGAAGAAGGTTTTCGTAAAATACTACCTCAAGAGCGCTTCATTTAGTTAGTTTTTTTAAGTAAACAAAAAGAAAAATAGTAGTTTAATTTATATTTGAAGCACTTACTTTGTGAGCTTCTAAACCTGTAAACATTATAATTAAGTTATAATAAAATATTTATAGTGATTTTAAAACAAATTCATAAATTAATTATAAAATAGCAGTATTGTTAACTACAGGTGGAAATTATTTTGCATTTTTTTCTTTTTGAACCTCCATATGTAACCGGTGACTAATAAAATCTTTACCCTTTGTGTACCGGCTTCCGAATTCAAAACAAAATTAATCAGTAAAAAAAGGGATCTGACTACAACTAGGGTATGGTGACTGCGCATTCTTACTCCCGCTACTAGCGACTAAGAGGCCCTCTACTCCAAGAATGTTGATCACAAAAAGATAAATAGCTTTTGATGACTTGCGCTTCCGATTTGAACTCGCATCGCGAAATAACCATCATCCGAGATTCACTTTCTTCCGCGTTTAGTGGCACATTAACGATATCTCATCTCGAGTCGGATGGCCGATGTGGAACGAATCATTTTAACGCCTAGTTACTCGTACTTTTGTCTACTCACTTTCATCTGCGTGCTCCATATGCGTACGGATGTCTGTGCGGTACCTGTGAGATGAAAAGGCCGTAAGCTTTTTGCTAACAGTTTTTTGTTGACATCTCGACATAGATGAAGAAGACTATGGAAGTCAGGGGAAATACCCAGATCATTCAAGTAAAAATTTGAGAATGTGGCGTGGATATTTATATATATGATTGTACATTTTTGACATCTCTGCTAATCTTATTTGACATTTTTCTTTGATGAAGAAGAATTTGGAAGTCTGGATATTTACAGGGCTTATGACCTATCTTAGGCTGATTAAGTGATCACTTTACAACAAATGTGCAACATTTACCATTCTACCCGTGATTGACAACCACACTACTCAATTTTTTTGAACTCTCACATGTATCATTAATCTAATGACGTTGTACATATCAGTTCACAAGAACCAACTATGGTTGGATTGAGAAATATGTTATTTTAGCAAAGCTCCTTTTATTTAGATGTTAACAATATCCTAACCGGATTATTGTACGTACTGGGGAACGCCTGAAAACATGATTTATATTCTTTTGTTGAAATAATTCTTGAAAACATTTTCCACGTTAGCTTCGGGGAATTCCGGGAATTAGGAGGTAACATCAGAAATGTAGCGTCCCTAATGTAAGCATATAAGCATATCCTTGAATTCATTTAAAATGTCGCTCGGGTATGAATTGTTAGTAATACAATATTGCGTTGGTTTTTAATTGCGTAAATTTTACTTGGTAAATAGCCATTTTGCCCTTTGTTAGTTTTGTTCAATTTTTTATCTTATTTTTTTTTTACTTACTATTTGTGTTTTAAATCGGGAATATTATAATATGTGACTTAAATGTAATTTGTTTAAAAAAAAACATATGTGAAAATTTTACATTACAATGGCCTTTAAGATCCTGTGATAGGTTTTTATTTGACCTTTACTTGGTTTATTTGGTTTTTTTTTTGCTTACAAATATGTATATTTTTAAATCGTTACATTCGCAGTACTATGCTTGTTTCTTGTAAATAAATTAGCGTGTTGAATATTTCAATTTCAATTCTCCCCACACAACCTTGTTCGAAACCAAGGTGTATGACGCCACGCGATGTTTTTCAAATAAATACTCGTAGTTATACATATAATATCGGTATCTAAGGGCAATACGAGATCCTAACTCCGATCTCCTAGATTTGGGATAGCGAGTAATAAAACCGTCTTATTCCGTCAAATTGAAAATGTGGTGTTTTTTATAAAAAAAATCATAACTAAGATTGAATTACACCCATGCGAAGATAAGAATTTTTTCGCAATACCTTGATATCAGAATTTTATAATTGAACATTTGCTTAATGCTCTTTTCTTCCGAATTTCATAATTTGTGTTTTGTTTTATAATGCGTAACGCTTATGACCAAATTTACTTATGGTAGTTCTTAAATGTTTTTAGAGGCGTAATACATTTGTATAACTGCCACGTGACACATACTACACGGCAGAATTGTGTAAAAGTGTTAAAAAATATCTGTCGTGGTAATTTTTTATACTGTTAATTTAATTGGATAGAAAATATTTTGATGTTGTTATTTTTTGGCTTGTTTTATTTAACTTGGCATCAGCTTATGATAATACGACAATACAATTTGTATTTTCACCTATTGAAAAGAACGTTGGTAGTTCTCGAAACTAGTCGTATTTACATTAATAAGTTCAATAGTGGTATTATACAAGTGCTTTATTTTTATATTATTATTTTTTAATACAATATTTAAGTATTTAGGAATTTTGGAAAATGCCGCTTGTTTTTTACATTAACTAACTAACTAACCATCACGTCGCTTACCCGCAGGGGAAGCAGAGAGAATAGAACGCCACACCACTCTGTCTTTGCCAACATTCTTCGCCTCTTCCACTTTCATGCATCTCATACATACCCGCCGATTGTTTCGATCCCAAACCTGACCGCTTTCAAGTATTTGGCATACCTGATCGCGCCAAGTTTTTCTCGTCTTCCTCTGCATTGACATAGAATTATACATTCCTGACGAAGTAATCATGTGATCTTATATTTGTTTCAATTTGACAAAGGATGTTTTACTTTGAATTAGTGATTTTGATGTATATTTGTGTGATCAGGTGACCGCAGCAGCACGGTGTTCGGGTCCATCATCGACGGTGTGTTCGAGGGGAAGATCATGGCCCGCCACGGTTCCTACTTCGTGGAGAAGGCGAAACACTACTTCCCGCACAACCACACCGACTCCTTCCACTCCGTCATCTACCGGGAACAGGACGTCAACGATCCGTACGAGCACATGCGAGAAGGTAAGCTTTGTACTTAACTTCTTAAAGCTGACCATTCAAGCACACATTTGGGGATAAAGCGTGGATAGTTCATATACATAAAATATATGTGTATTTATTTATTTATTTTATTTATTATTTATTTTTTTAGATTTTTTTTATGAACGTCTTACTAACCATAGCACGTGAAGAGACGTTCATTTACATCATTAAAAAATACATTTATACTAGAATATATATATATATATATATATATATATATATATATATATATATATATATATATATATATATATATATATATATGTGTATGTGTGTGTGTGTATAATATGTTTAAGCAATACAACACAAAACAAAGTAAATTGATAAAAACAAAATTATATGAACAAAATACACATTGCAACAATAACTGTCCTAACTGTGCAACTCTTTTGTCCCACATCGAGAAGCATCTTTACTTGTTTCTTTAGATTTTTATTATTTATTTCTAATTTTATATAATGTGGTATATACGTATCTTCTTTCTGGCTCCATTCCAACTTATCGTCTTTGTAGACTGTTGGGTTCAGCTGTCCGTCCTCGTCCTCAGGTTGTGGGTCCTTCTATCATATACAACGTCATCTAGGCCATGCCTTCAAATCATGTTATCTTTCTGTAGCATTCTTGAATTTTGAGATCTTCCTCACGATGTCTTTCGAGGAAGATTCATTACAATCGCCTGGTTTACAATATGTGTATGGAGCGTAAACGGATAATTGTTGTTTTTCAGAAACATTTTGTTCGAATCCTTGAATTACCGCGGTTTCTGATCGACTCCATTTTAGTTTTTCACAAAATATTCCCAATACTTTCCCAACAATAACCTTCGTCCTGTACGTTCGGTTTTACATTTTGTTCAGAAATTTCATAAAACCGGGTTTAGTGATTGAAGACCTTTATGAATACAAACAAATACCAAACACCTTTGAATTTGAAAGGTCATTATTACACCTTGTTTTTTCGCCTGAGTGCGGCCTGCGCCGGTTCATTAGATAGTTTAGTGTCGTTTGTGAATTGGGTGTCCCGAGGGGATGAAAGTTTCAATTGAAACGCTCGTCTTTCGCGACAAAGAAGAAATCAAACATTGGAAAGTCTTTCTCATCCTATTAGCTCCCTTTTGCTTCGGCGAACCTTCGTAAATACTTACTTTGGGAACACTTTTCATTAATTCATTTTGGAAAACTTTAATGTTTATTTCTACCGAGTATTTTATAAAGGTTACATTATTTTGTTGACATCTTAACATAGTTGAAGGAGAATATGGATGTCTGGGCATTTACAGGGGTTATGACTGTCATGGGCTTGGTTAAGTAATAACTTTATTACTTTTCATTAATTCATTTTGGAAAACTTTAATGTTTATTTCTACCGAGTATTTTATAAAGGTTACATTATTTTGTTGACATCTTAACATAGTTGAAGGAGAATATGGATGTCTGGGCATTTACAGGGGTTATGACTGTCATGGGCTTGGTTAAGTAATAACTTTATTATTTTAAAAAAGTTACACATGTGTAATACCACTAAAGAGTTTTATTTCATTGCACACCACTGGTTTCGAAAACTAAAACATGTGTAGATGAAAACATCTGTAGTTTTCGAAACTAGTCGTGTGCAATGAAATGAAACTCATTAAGGGATATACAAGTGTTTTCTTTTAAATAATCAACATGTCATTCTACAAAGTTAATGCCAAATCAATAAATAATATAAGTGATAACTTTACACACGTGTAACATTCACCAATTCTACACATGATTGTCAACCACACGCATTGTAGTGATCACTTAACCAAGCCTATGACGTTCGTTAGCACTGTAAATGAATGTCCAGACTTCCATATTCTTTATTTATTTTATTTATTGTTTTGGCATTTACTTTATGGTATGACATGATGAAATTGTAAATGAAAACACTTGTTTTATACCACTTGAGATATATTTATTTTAATGACTGGTTTCGGAAACTACACATGCATCCATCTTCGGATCTGAATATAAACTAAAGCATAAATAATTATCTATACTGTAAGTGGTGAGGGGGGTAAGTAGGGGGAAGGGGGTGAGTCAAGGGGTGGAGTTTGAGAATGACACGAAATTTAACGAAACTAGTCGTTAAAATAAACATAACTCACGTGATAAAAACATGTGTTTTCATTTGCAATTTCTTTATCTATGTTGAGATGTAAAAAATAATAAAAAAACTCAAAATCGGAGATAATCCAGAAGTAAAATTTATATTTGAAGCACTAACTTTGTGATTTTTCATTTTATAATTAAAATGTAACTTTATTTTAAAATCTATATCACTATAAATATTTTATTATAATGTCTACCGGTCTCGAAGCTAATCGCTTCTTTATCAAGGCTGATTAATACTAATAATAATAATGATAAAGAAGCGGTTAGCTTCGAAACCGGTAGACATTATAATTAAGTTATAATAAAATATTTATAGTGATTTTAAAACCAAGTTACATTTTAATTGTAAAATCCAGAAGTATTTGGACACACTCAAAACCTGGATTTATTTCTCGTAGATTTATTATTGTTTTCGTGATTCGTATTTTATGCTATTTGTATTCCTCTGTTCCGTTTCGTATTTTTGACATTAAATGATTTATTCTCGTTTCTATTAGTTCGATCGCCTTTGTTTCGCTTCAAGCTCTCGCTTACTTCTTAAAGTGAATTATTTTTAGTAAAATCGTAAAGCTAGGGAAGGGGTAGGTACAAGTTATTCAACTTTTTTATGGCGCTGACAGTTTTTTTTAATGTCATAAACTTAATTCGGTTTCATTTAAAAACAACATATTTATGTTTCTCTTAGATGTTGACGGAAAACTCAAATGTCGGATGTTTGCCTCGACGAAATTTCACCCAAACTCAATTATATAGAGTTTGTACAAGTTCTAAAAAGGTATTTTGATTGGCTAAGTGACTGGAAATGAGTTCGCGCCGTCAATATTATTCTCGAACTTCAGTTAATAAAACCATGTTGTTGTGACACGTAAAAATATTTTTAATTTTATTTGATATCTTTTAATAAGCCAGTGATAAGTTTCTGATTTGATTTTCCAACGTTATGCGATGGTAAATATGTGATACAAAATAAATTGTTTGTCTTTTTAGCACTAACTTTTTGGAATAACATAATTATTAAAATAAATAAAAAAATAAGTGTATAAGACCACTTTTTTAGTGTAAACACAATTCGAGAGTAACAGATATTCTTATTTAAAAAAAAAATTAAAACCTTTTTTTTTCAAAAAAAAAAATTTTGTTCACTTGTTAATAAAATCATCCTTAGTTCTTGAAACTAGTGCTAGTTACATCAAAAGTTACAACTTTAAAATGTTGTATGTTGAGTATTTCATTTCAACAAAAAGAACCGTTGATATTTTTCACGTTTTTTTTAATGATATGTTTTCTTGTCGACATCCACAACAAAAAATTGGGAATCTTTAAAACTTATATCATCTTACATACATTATTATTAAAAATGCAGAAAAATTGTAAATTCTATGTCATATTATCGTTTAGTTCAATCTGTGAATGTTATTAACTAACTTAAACACAATATAGATCAGGGGCGTGCATTCCATAAAGGCAGAAAAGCAGTGCCTATTCTAACTTTCCCGCGTGACATATAAAAACGCAACTAGTACCTTTCCTACCTTACTAAGAAGTACCTAACTTACCTTACTACCTACCTCTAATGCCTACCATAGTAAGTAGTACCTAGCTTACATTACTACCTACATCTACTGCCTACCCTTATTAATTCTCTGTGCACGCCTCTGATATAGATTAAATTCTATATCATAGATTAAATGTCATATTGACAAACGAAATAAAGTCTTTGAAGAAATGTATTTTACAACTTCATAAATATTTTGTTAAGGAAATTCTTACGAAAAAGAAGTGGTATGAGATAATTGTGTAGAATGTATCTTACTCCGGTAACATTTTCATTTTTTATGATATAATGACAGTAAAATGTATTTTGTAGCTAGTATGAAATGTATATCAGGCCGTTAGATGTCTTTCTCGTCATTATTTTCGTAATGTATACACTGGTGATCAAAAGATGTTTTATCTGTACGATTTTTAAAGCTTTTGTTAAACAGTATAGCGCGTCTCTTCATTATAATACAAAGGTACTACTTTCTACGCTTCAAATATTTTTATTTATTTTTTGAAAAGTCTTTACTCATTTGCAATTGATTTTTGTGCTTACTTTAACAAAGGATAAAATAGTATAGAAAAGAAAAATAAATGGAGTTGATATTTTTGATCGAAGCATACAAATAAACAACATCCGAAAATTGAGTTATATGGTTGTGTAACATTCGTAGAAAGGTTAATGATACACAATGTACGAGTATAAAGTAATCACTAAAAGTAAAACAGCCAATTACAGGTCGTAAACCCTGTAAATGCCCCGACTTCCATATTTCCGTTTCAATAGACTTTTTTCTCATCTATTGTATGTTAAAATATCAAAGAAATCTTTTTTTTGTAAATTACACTAATACGTTTTTGGATATAAATACAAAAAATGTACATATTTGTACAAGTATTTGGACACACTCAAAATGTTGTATATAAAAAAAAATATTTGTTATCATGTTGCGTACTTGTCGCAAAAATAATATTTATTTTTGTAAATCATCTGCTTCATGAAATAATAATACAATATATTATTAGATTAAAACCAATATTTTTAGCTTTTCCACTTTATTTTTATTTGACCAGCGACCGGGTTTCGTCGTTACCGACATCATCAGACCAGTCTGATGATGTCGGTAACGACGAAACCCGGTCGCTGGTCAAATAAAAATAAAGTGGAAAACCTAAAAATATTGGTTTTAATCTAATAATATATTAAAATGCAAATCCATCACGAAGTGTCAGTGGATAATATTAATCTATTAATAATAATACAATGTTTCGAAATTATGTTTTATACATTATAAATTAAAAAAATGCAATTTAAAGGAAAAATCTTTGTTTTTCATTATTTAAGAAAATTATTAAATGCATGCCTTATTTATGAACGTAATTTATGTTTATTGTGCTTTTTTGCACAATGTTTTTTCTAACGTATCTACTGCATAAAAAAATGCTAAAATTCGTTGATTTATTGGTACAAGTATTTTAGTAAATGAATGTTATAAAGAAAACTTATAAGTCTATGAGTAGCGAATATTAGAACATTCGTCAAAATATATTTGTAATAAAAAATCACCCGACTGTATTTCTGAAACACTCTGCTATTGCAATATACATAAGTATCATACTGCAAAACATTCAAATCTGTTTGAAGTTACCTGATATGTATCGAAAACATCATACGATGGTCATAGCCACATCGCGCAAACATTATTGGCTGATGTATGTATTATATCCTTTTGTGGCTCGTATCGCAAAGTGGTGAAGGGTTTAATCACATGCGAAGTGGATTCAATTAGGGATGATAGGCTTCATGTTACACGTCTGCCTGGAGAGGATCAATATTGAAACACCGATCAATCCAAAATTAGATACTATCATTCAATTCAAAATTTAGAGTTTTTATTGTGGTTGAAAGTCACAAACATAAAAGCCCAAATTATGCAAAATTATGGTTACTTTTATTTATCTGCTAAATGTTTTGTATTACCCGTACGAAAAAAAAATCACTATGTCATAAAAGTCTAAATAGAGGGTCGACGAGGTGTGAGCAGAAGGCATATCTTCTGGCTCCGGAATATACGAGATTGGATGGGGATCAAGACCGTCGAGGCGCTGTTTAGAGCTGCCCAAGACTGAAGCGCATACTCAAGCGATAGTCGACGAAGAGTGACCTGAGATGACACTCGAAGAAGAAGAAAGAAGAAATTATCCAAATGTTATTTAAAGTACCTTAGTCTATAATAAAACTCAAGTGGTAAAAAACAAGTGTTTTCTTTAATCTTTGTAAAGTACCTTCATATGTAAAGTTCTTCTAAACTTAAATATCTAATTTTATTAAAATATAATCTATTCATCTTTCTTCCTACTTTACAGTGGGGGAAGAAAAATGAATATATTGCAGAAGTATTTTTAAATAATAACGGTTTCGATCATTTATGCAGCGCCATTTTCGTAAAAAAACTTCCTTAAGAATCTACGAATAGATATTTTATGGGGTAAGGTAAGGTAAATGAAGAAGGACAAACAGAAAGTCATTACTGCTATATGGCAAAGGTAAAAGATGAGGAATGATAATACTATTAATCAATTGCCGCCTCCTTAATGAAGAGGTTAGTTCATTTGGCTAATGTGCTGGAGGTATCGGGTTTGATTCCCAGGGAATGTCAACTGAACGTAGGCTTGCCTTTTCGTAATAATGATCAAGAAAACTTTAGGTCAATGCTATGTAGTGTCTTATGGACTACTTGGTTCGGATGATGGTAAGAGGAAGAAGATGATAATCATTAAATAATAATAGGACGAGGAATGTTACAGCACTGACTGGAATACTTGAGGTTATACAAGCTCGTATAAGTTAGACAAGCTACTGCTGTGGTGTAAAAATCTCGACGCCAAAATGTATTAAAACTGTACAAAATCTACAACACGAATTCGCTCGAAAACGGCAGTTACCCCCTGTGCGCTAAGTCCGGCAGTGTAGTATGGACACGGAGAGTAATTATAGTCTTACAGTCGGTTGAGTTTTAGAGCAGTATCTAATCTGGCTCACGAACCAAGCTCCGCCTCAAAGGAGAGACAAGAATATGTGTTCGCGGCGGTCACTCTTTATATACCGCACGTGTAACGTACTCTGTAATCTGATCACAAAGGGTATCTTTATCCTTGATCAAGAGCCGCAGCCGTGGTGAAGTGGATCGTGTAGTCATACGTCGGCGTCGGGTGGAATTGGTAGCACAATTATAATTCATCCACATGTAGGTATGTTCTTGCTTAGGATTATTTTTGGCATAATGAAAAACAGTATCAAAACACAATTCTAGACTGTCATTCATCTCCTGTCTGTCATCGTATCTTCAGGTTTGTTCTTGCTAAGGATAATGTTTGGCATAACGAAAATCAGTTTAAAAACACAAACTTAGAGTGTCACTAATCCGTCAATTGTCGTACCTTCAGGTATGTTCTTGCTAAGGATTATTTTTGGCATAAAGAAAAACAGTAATACTAAACAATCTTAGAATGTCACTCGTTGGTCTATCATCGTACCTTCATTTATGTTCTTACTAAGACTTATTTTTAGCATCACGAAAAACAGCAGAAAAACACAATCCTGAAATGTCACTCGTCTTCGGTCTAGTATCGTACCTTCAATTTTCATAGCATAATTATCGCGTATATTTGATATTTTCAGCGAGAAAACTTTATTTCTTATCCAATGTTTGTCAGGATCAAAAATACATTACATTTTTACATCTCAATATTTCTACTTGGAAATTTCGTTGAGATCTAAGCTGGGCTGCGTTTAAATTGAGTTTAAGCACGTAGATATATAGGGATACAAGGAAGAAAAAAATTATAAATAAATTCTACGAACGATTTATGTTTTGTAATACTTCTTATGAATCGAAAAGTATTTCAGTCAAATATGTTTTTTTATTATTATAAATTTAGATAAATTACATGAACAATTGATTGATAATTTCTCACGGGCGTTAGTTTCACAGACGTTAACACTTCTTGATCCAATATCAGATTCGGGAATGTGGAGTGTATGTGCTGTTAACGTGAAGGCACTAAGAAAAAGGGTCGAAATACGTTAGGTAACGCGTGACTATTGCCACTATGCGAGAATTATATCATAAATAATAATTGGTATTACAGTTCATAAACGTTGTAGGAGTTAGCCATCCTATATTTTGCGGTTTTTTTTAATAGCGGAATACATTTGCACAAATCGCTCACTCCTTTCAAGAACGTCATAAATCAAAAATCGTCGATTTTCAGTTGTGCATGTTTTCGGAATGCCTAGAAAATGTACAATATCCCAGCAAAAGAGGCATATTTTTAACTTAATATTTACCCGCTACAGGGCAGAAAGTGTTGTTTTTGCATTTTGAAGAAAAGGTATTGTTTAATTATTTTTATAAATAAACTAAATATTTTTCAAATGAAGAAAAAACCTTCAGGTTTTACCTAAAAAGATCTGTTGCACAGTAAAAAGTTCAATAATTGGCTTGATATTTATTTTTAATACTTTGTATTATATTTTTAAACATTAAAAACATTCTCCTGAAAAATCAAGTTTTTTTATTTATGACGTTCTTGAAAGGAGTGAGCGAAATATGTACCGTCAAAATATTGATAGTTAAGACACGTTAAATTTTTTTTTTTAAATGCAAGTATGATCATTTAAACTTTAACCCTTTCATGCAAATTAAAAAAAAAAGTGTAAAAAATCTCTGTATATTATTAGAAACGTAAGCAATTTTTTTAAAGTATTTTTTTTGGAATTTCAGAAAGGCCTATTATGAGGTTTATTTGTATTTGAGGGAGCATAATATGGCATTGTAACATTTTAAAGATGTTCATAAATGATAGTAAATTATTTTTATTGGTGAAATAAAATGTTTTTCTTTATGCTTATATCGTAGTCGTACAGGAGAAACAACAGGAGTAACAAAACGTAAAATGTTCAGGAGGGTCATTTCAGTCACTTTTGCTTGGCAAGATAATAAACATCAATGCAGTTAGTCATTTTAACCAAGTCAATATATTATACTTCCAAGTTTAAAATCGCTTTGGGATTTTTTCAGGACAATATTAAGCTAGTACGATATCAAATAGTCAATAATCACGTTTTTTGTAAAAAAATGCACTTGGTCGCTTTCTCCTGTATGACTACGATATGACAAAACAGTGCAGAGTATTATGTGATATGTTACAATTTACTGAACAAGTGATGGTTGTATTAGAAATAAACATATTTTATATGCGTGATTGGAAATGTTCAAAATACACAATAGTTCTTCATTACATCGTTTGGAAATGCAACGATATTTTTTCCTACAGCAGTTTTTTAGAACTATTTTGAGTGATAAAGTAAATTCACTGTAAAGAAATTTGTAAGATATTTTTTTCCAAATGGCGGCACTTCTAACTTAGCTATTTTTAAGACCTCATATCGCTCACTCCTTTCAAGAACGTCATAAATCAAAAATCGAAAATTTTGAATTGTGCATGTTTTCAGAATGCCCAGAAAATGTACTATATCTCAGCAAAAGAGGCATATTTTTAAGTTAATATTTACCCGCTGCAGCGCAGAAAGTGTTTTTTTTGCATTTTGAAGAAAATGTATTATTTAATAATTTTTTTAAATAAACTAAATATTTTTCAAATGGAGAAAAAGCCTTCAGGTTTTACCTAAAAAGATCTGTTGCACAGAAAAAGTTTAATAAATGGCTTGATATTTATTTTTAATACATTGTATTATAGTTTTAAACTTTAAAAACGTTCTACTGAAAAAACAAGATTTTTGATTTATGACGTTCTTGAAAGGAGTGAGCGATATGAGGGCTTACTGTAGGACAGGGTTAAGATGAGTTTTGCTAGTGGGTAAGCTTTTTCGAAGTGTGTGGCAATAAAGGTCCTTTATAAAACAATGCATAGCGTTACGTAGAGGTCCTGGGACTTCATAAATTTAGACTTACTAAAAGGCAATCTCTCGGAGTAATCCAATTATCGTTAGACGTTTAAAGCGGCTATTCAAGAGATAATACATAACTTAACTTGAAGTTAACTGTCACTGCTTAAGGAATAAGATTGAAACTATTGGAGGGATAGAAGTCTCACGAAGGAAATGAAATGAATACGGGCAATTCACAGGGAAATAAGTACTGAAATTAATTTGCGAACACCGTAGAAATATAGTGAGAAAAGAGGACTACTTAATTGGAAATAATAATACGGTGGGATCATTGCATAATTTTTAGTAGATACGCTGGCCTAACGTGATTATATAGCATATATCGCTCACTCCTTTCAACAACGTCATATATAAAAAAATCGTCAATTTTCGGTTGTGCATGTTTTCGGAATGCCTAGAAAATGTATTTTATCCCAGCAAAAGCGGCATATTTTAAACTTAATATTTACCCGCTACAGCGGCAAAAATGTTGTTTTGGCATTTTAAAGGAAAGGTGTTGTTGTATCTTAGTTGTATCCAAATACCCATATTACGCACTTTCCCAATCCGGTTTAAACGAATCTGCATTATACGAACGCATAACACATACATATATATATATATATATATATATATATATATATATATATATATATATATATATATATATATATATATATATATATATATATAAATAACTTAAACACAGCATGGTGACAACATTTAAAAGGTACTTATTTATCGTTCGAATCTACCCCCTTTAAATGTTATTTACCTCACTGTGTAATAGCATTTAGTACGATAAATCACCGGGATCGTGAAATATGATAACAACATACTTAATTTAGCACATGATGTCTTGTTTAGCTACGTCTTGCGGGGGTTGGGAGGAACGTGACTTCAGACCAAATATGTGTCTTCTCAGTACTCGTACCGCTTACTTTCCAAGGCAACTAGCAAACAAAATATTCCCTCGCAGATTTAAACGTGCTTAAAAAATGCTTAATTGTAAACACTTAATATCTTACGCTTATTTTATAAATTGTGTAGATGGAAATTATTTTTAAAAAGAGTTGAGTTATTTTTGTCATAATTTTGTTACACGAGTATGGTGAAGCTCTCAATTTTTGTTCTTACGTAAATTGTATTAAGATAAATAAGAAGTAATAGTGCTACGGTATTGATGGGTAGTATTTTTTGCATGCTGTGGTAGCGATTGTCCTGACGAAGAGACGGGTACGTCTCGAAACCGGTAGATATACTAATATTATCAACATTTTTGTAAAAAAATAAATGAGTAAGATAAATTTATATCTAGATCATTTCGTCACATCTTTTATTTTTTTGTTGACATCTCAACATAGATGTAGATGAATATGGATGTCCGGATATTTATTAGACTTACGATCTGTCATAAGCTGGTTAAATGATTACTTAATACGCGTGCAACATTCACCATTATTACCATAATTATTTGATTGAATAATGTTTTAAGAGACAATAATAATAATAATAAATCTTAAATATAAAAATAATGTAAACATAAATGGAGAAACCCCAGAGTCGTGAACAAGAATTCGGACACACTCATAATGATGTAAATATCTTTTATAGTTTATTTATTGATTTGGCGTTTAACTTGTAGAACTCCATTTTAATTTATGTATTAATTAACGAATGTGACATTCGTTTGATAATGCCCTAACAAGTCGAAACAATTGTCACAATATATTTTTTATGTGTTTTTGTTAATAAAATACAACATAGTAGACTCAAAAAATCTGTGTTTGATTTAAAATTAATACATAAATCTTTTATGGTTTTATAGTAAATTTGGTGCAAATTATATTTTTTATAAGAATTGTGAGTAGATATATTTCAGAATCTTTACGTCTTACCAAAATCAAATAAATACTATTTAGTAGATAATTTAATGGTGATAATTTCCTTTTGACTTTAACACTCTTTGGGACACACTTAGAGGGTAGGGGAAGCAGACACTCTAGGGGTGAGGATTTTTGAGAGGACATTTCTAGGGTTCTAAGGAACACACTTTCTTTTGAAGTTTGACCTAAAATATACTTAATTGGTCTGGACTACTGCTTAAAATATTGCCAATGAAAATGATTACTAAATATTCAATTTATTTAGTTTTTTTTTGGCAAAGCACTCACAATTAAGGATTTATGACACAAAAAATGTCCAGACTTCCATAGTCTTTTCATCTTTGTTGAGATGTCAAAAAATAATGTGATAAATTAACACTTTTTACCTCCTACACTTAAGTAGTATGTTTGTTTTATTGAATAATTAATCATTGGAGATCTTCTTAGTTCCGCAGCCTCAAAATACCGAATCTAAATGTGTCCCTTCTGTGCAGGCTGAGGATCAGACATACTGTACTATCAACCCACCTTAAAAATATATAGTGACTTCTTTTTAATTTTTTTGACATTTCAACATAGATAAAGAAGAATATGGAAGTCGGGTATTTATAGGGCTATTTAAAGGACTTGTCATAGACTGGTTAAGTGATCAATTTACACACGTGTAACATTCACCATTCTACCCATGATTGACAACCGCACTACTCAAATTTTGGAAGTCTTACATATCGCTCACTCCTTTCAACAACGTCATATATTTAAAAAAAACTGGATTTTTCAGGAGGTCGTTTTTAAAGTTTAATTATACAATGTATGAAAAATAAATATCAAGCCACTTATTGAACTTTTTACTGCGCAACAGATCTTTTTAGGTAAAACCTGAATGTTTTTTCACCATTTGAAATATATTTAGCATGTTTAAAAAAATAATTAAACAATACCTTTTCTTTTAAATGCAAAACAACACTTTCTGCCCTGTAGCGGGTAAAAATTAAGTTTAAAATATGCCGCTTATGCTGGGATATAGTACATTTTCTGGGCATTACGAAAACATGCACAACTGAAAATTGACGATTTTTGAGATATGACGTTGTTGAAAGGAGTGAGCGATATATGATCAATCTAATGACGTTCCTTGATTGAGTTCACAGAAACTATCGGTGATCAATTAAGCTAGGTAAATGCCAGGTCGTAGTCCCTGAGATGGTTAGGTTTTCATCTTCTTTCATTTTAAAGCGATAGATGCTTTGTCTCAAGGTGAGACACCTATAAAAAATTATAATAAAAAAATGGTTCACGAGAAATTTTATACTTAAACGAATGGCCCTTGATATTATTTTGTTTGCTCGCCTTGGGTTTCCAATTTAAAATATACATTTAATGAACTAAATTGAGGTGTCTAACGCAATCCCGAGATATCCCGGGGCAGAAAATTTATATTTACAGAGCGAGTTTGTAATAATTGCTCAGACCTTACTCACGAATCTTGACGGACCCAAGTTTGACTTTGAATGGTCCTTCAATCAGACTCAAGACAAAAATATTATATTATTCATATTCATAAGTCTGTGCATCATCACTTATTCCGTTTCTCTACGTGTCAGGACGACAAAGTATTAGCTTGGCAGTACGTCATAGAAATGATTTTTTTTTAAATATATCTACACCCGTGACCTCTGCGCTCTTATGACGCCAATCCTAAGGATATTACATACTTTTTTGTATGAATTTTTAAATGAATAAAAAAAAGTTTTTTTTTGTTTTAATTTTTCAGTTCTCTCTTTAGTATTCATCTCAACATTCGAGATAGTGTTCCTTTGTACCACCTTTGAGATTTTCTTTTCGTGTGATTATGATCGAAAATGATTTTACTGTGACCTAGTTTCGTCCGCGCTGATTTTAAATAAGGACCTTGGGTTGAAAAAATATGTCAAGAAGTTTTTATTAAGAAGTATTATTTCCTAAAAAATACTTTCGCTACTAGTCTCCTTTTAAAAGCTTACATTTCGCGTTGTCGTATGGGGTTTTGTTGATCATGTGAAAGCAGTAATAAAAAATCATTAAAAAAATACTCACGAACCCTTTGACCTTTATGTGTCGCGATTATGTATGTGAAACGATTTGTCAGTAATTATTAATTCAACAGAACGACGCTAGACATACTCGAGCTTAGAGTTGTGTGTAAGTTAGGTACTTTTTAATTTTAATAATATATTTACTAAGCAATTTAAAGGGTTAAAGTTTATATATAAAATTTTAAATCAAACACTGATTTTTGAGTCTACTAAATTGTATTTTATTATTAAAAACACATAAACATTCATTATATTTGTGACAATTGTTTTGCCTTCTTATGACATTTTCAAACTAATGTGAAAATTAAATGGACTGATGGTCCTTATATAGCTATAAAATTCTAGGTATTTGAATAATAGTTTTAAAATGTGCAGTAATAATTTACGCGAGAAAACAATAGTTAATGGGGCATATAGGTATCATATGCATAATTTTTACGTGTATCAGTGTTTGATTTTAACATTTTACATATAAATTTATATGTAGGTTTACAAAATAAACGCCAAATCTATGAATAGGGTAAAAGTAATTATGTGTCAATTTTTAAATCAAACACAGATTTTTTGAGTCTCCTTAGTTATATTTTATTAAAAAACACATAAAAATTAAAATTGTGACAATTGTTTCGCCTAGTTATGGCATTTTCAAACGAACGTGAAGATTTAATGGACTGACGGTCCTTATGTAGCTACATACAAACATTCGTTTGAAAATGCCATAACTAGGTGAAACAATTGTCACAATATTAATTTTATGCGTTTTTTTAATAAAATACAACTTAGTTGACCAAAAATTATGTTTTTCGTTTAGAAATTAATACATAAATTAAAATGGAGTTTTACAAATTAAACGCCAAATCGATAAAGAAAAGTAATTACGTTGTATTTTATTTATTGTAATTGAATATTTCACGGTTAAATTTTTTAACCCATCGAAGCCCCACGATAATTTCTTACTTTAACTACTCGATATTTTTATTACTCTTCGCTTATTCTACGGAAGTTATGATTTTTATTAAGGTATCTAATAATACATAATAATGTACGTTGATGAATTTTTACCTTGCCGGTAGAAATAATTATATATAATTTGATATGTTTTTTTTAACATATGCTTTGAAGTAAGCCATTATATTATATAAATAAATATTTGATTTTTACTTGCATTGTAATAGTGGTGGATATTATACGTTTACCAAGCTCTATATATAATATGTATTTGCTTATATTTATTTGTATTTTTATTTTTACATCTTTATGTCATAGACATGAAGTAAGGACATGTGACAATGTTTTAGAATGTATCCAACATACATCGCTCACTCCTTTCAACAACGTCATATATCAAAAAACTTTTTTTTCAAGACATCGTTTTTAAAGTTTAAAAATATAATAATATGTATAAAAATATATATCAAGCCACTTATTGAACTTTTTATTGTGCAACAGATCTTTTTAGGGAAAAAAAAACCTGAAGGTTTTGTCTCCATTTGAAAAATATTTAGTATATTTAAAAAAAATAATTAAACAATACCTTTTCTTAAAAATGCAAAAATAACACTTTCTGCCCTGTAGCGGGTAAATATTAAATAAAAATATGCCGCTTTTGCTGGGATATAGTACATTTTCTTGGCATTCCAAAAACACGCATAACTAAAAAAATGTCGATTTTTGATATATGACGTTGTTGAAAGGAGTGAGCGATATATGTTACTATAAAATTAATTATTTCATTGACTAATTTGGCTGTCACTTTGTCATACATGTTATCTTTATCCTTTACCAAGTTTTTTTATGAATAGTAAATTGAAGAAAAAAAATAGTTTATTTTCAGTGGTGGTAGATTTGGATCTCACCCAATATGTGTAAGTAATGATACGGTTTATTCAGTCTACTAATGTAGTACGTGACTACAAGTATGGTAATACCGTAGAACTGAACTTCCGCTGAAACAATGCCCTTCTCCTTATTGGATATTCCGAGTATCCAGTATTATCTCGGTCCCTTTGCGTTCCTGTAATCCGGCTTATACTCGAGCGTCTTCCCCAATCGGGTTTAAACCGCAACTCTTCCACCCACCGCCTCGTGAATATTTTAAATAAATTCACGTTAAGGTGAACTATTCCGTCCTCGTCTCCATTTTCAATAAGCCACCCCTAAGTGGGGGAGAAAATGCGCCGCGAGTTGAATCTTCTTTCCCCGGGGCGATACATCCACCATCCCATATAACAGGGATGGCAAACCTGTGGCATGCGAGACGATTTTTACACGGCATGCGAATGAAGCGAAAAAAATAAAAGTGATTTGAAAAATAATTAAAAATGTTTTAGAAATAGTATTAAACATATCGACATATTCCTTTGAATCATTATTTTCTTCAATGAACTTTATCAAATCAGACTTTACAAGTAGACTTACAGACGAAAGTACTAATGCTTGTATTTTATTAAAAACTACCAGCTATGAAGCCGACATTGAAAATTGGCATCAAGCATCCAATAACAAAAATCTCACATATAATTTAGTTTTAATGGTTCTAAATTTTTTGATTCAGTCTATTTTTTATTTATTTCTTTTATTTTGGCATTCATAAGTACTTATTTTTTTTTTATGTATTAATGCTTTGTTTATATTAAATATCCGAAGTTACACAAACATTTGATTTATTTTTATTTCCATGGCATGTGGCACGCGACATATTATTTTATTTTAAAAAAAATTGGCACTCAGACTCAAAAAGGTTGGCCATCCCTTCCATATAACCTCCGGATCTCGGAGGAATATTACTTCTATTATATATTATTCCATCCTGGCCAACTGGAAATTTGACACAATTCAATAACCTTTTTTGCAACTGAGTTATTTACTATACAATACTTATAACGATTTGCGATTTTTTTAAATCAGCAAATTTCGTTCCTTGTTGTCTTTGTATTTGAGCAATTTTACTACTTATCCCTAAATGTTTAAAAAAATCTATGTTAATGGACAAAGAAATCATTATGGCAAGGTAGATATAAGAATTTTGATGATTTAAATTTGATATTATTTTCTGACATCTCATAAAAGATTAGGAAGAATATGGAAGTCTGGGCATTTACGGCGCTGACGACCGTCATAGGCTGGTTTAAGTGATCACTTTACACGCGTGTAACATCCACCAATTCTACCCAGTATTGACAACTACACTACTCAAATTCGTGGAAGTTCTATATATATGAACCAATTTTGAAACATTGTTTTTCAATTTTGAATCACTAGAACTTCACTAGGGACATCTATTGGTGAGATTAAAATAAGCTTTTTACTGAGCAGAAACTCTTTTATTAGTATGTGAGGTCTGAATCCTGGATATAATCACACACATGAGAAACGCCAGAAAATGTCATTTTCATTTTTGTCATTTTAGCTTATAATTTGACCAGATAATTTATTTACAACATTTTGAGTGTGTCCAAATACTTGAGATCACAAATCTGGATTATCTCCTATTTTAGGAGTATTTTTCATATTATTTAATAATAGAATAACATATAACAGGTAATAAAATAGAGAGTGTTTTATATTATATTCCTGGACGCGTTATACTTTTTGCAAAAAATGCACTATCGTAATGCTGGGTATCTCCACATCCAACTCGTTTATTTGACGAGTTGATACATAATGCACAAGAGCAATAAATTGTGGAACTGAACTTTTGTCCTTGAGAGTACTCGAGTCAATACCGTCATTCGCAAATTTAGTGTATTATCTCATAACTAACGGTGCATTTTGGTTTTACCGACTATCCTCCTACGAAACTAGTCAAAATACATGGTACTCATCTATCTGACGCAGTAAAAAACATACATTCAATTCAATATTATATACATTGCATATAACCTTTGATTCCAACGATACCCTATTCTTCTTGATTCTCTTTGAAAGACGTTCCAGTATATTGTTAATATTTTAATAAAATTATTTTCTAAATATTTTTTTTTTTGGTTTGTTTTTTTTTTGGATTTGGTTAAACGTTTTATTGGCAGAGTTCTCGGGCGTATTCCAATTTGAAAGTGATGAAACCTTAAAACTAAGTCAATCAGAATATGAATATGTCATTAAGTTTAACGCAAAGGAAATTATAATCTTAAATAAAGCACCATTTTCCTCATTATTTTGTAATTTAAAAAAAAACAAATAAACAAACCAGAGATCCTTCGTCTCACCTAAACTGTAATATGGAATGTATAATATAATGAATAGTAAAAACAAATATTTTCTTCTTCTGCTTGGTGTAGGCCTTGTGGCCTATTTTTAAAAGGGATTAGCCTCCTGAGATGTCGATTCCCAGCTCGGCTGTCCAAACTCAAAACACAGTAAGCGACATTTTTTTTGTAGTACGTTTTTAAAAAAATATATATTCTACTTAGTCCAAAAATACAAAAAAAACGTACTACAAAAAAATGTCCCTTACTGTGTTTTAAGTTTAGACAGCCGAGCTGTCAATCCATCTCTTTGGCGGTCTGCCTGGTAGTCGTCTACCTTGGGGTTGGGCATGCAGTGCAATGTGCAACAACTATTCATTCATCTTCTTTTCGGTATCACCAACGTCCCGACAACCAGTTTCAAAACGCCAAATAAATGAAAAACACAAAGAAATGACCAGAAATCTAGTCGAATTCTACATAACGTAGTTAGCCTGTTATCTTTCTACTGTAATTCTAGTCCGGGAGCTACCGTGTTTGCACTCGTATATTATATATTAGTGCCGTAACTCGGCACCTTACGTTGACAAAATGCGCGCTGGGGTTTGTAATACCCCGACCCCGACCCGCGCAGTGCTCCAGTTCTGGGAACAGGGCCGCGAACTCTCGCTGATTCAGACTTTCTTTGTTTATTGTTTAGCCTTCACCTTTTAAAAAATCGCAAGTTGCGCAACGTAACATTTTCATTTCGTTGCAGTGGTCCTAATGAATCCGCAAACTCCCGTCCGCCGCATGTGCTATTGTAAATAATACAAATAACGAGCTTATTCTTAGCTCTTGAAGAGGCTGAGTTTTTCATAAAGAAGTTTATTAAAAACTCACCTCTTTCCTTGTTTTTTTGTTGTTATGACTTTTTATATTTTTATTCGATTTAAGATTTTTTCTTTCCTTGTATGTTTTTCGCAGATACTTTGTGGCACATTTTATAAACTTTATAAAATTAAACAACTTTGTTTTAACCATTTTTTTACTGGTACACTTTATCCAACCGGTTTCGACAAGAACCTTGTCATCATCAGGGTTTATGTACTAAATTCTGAAACATTGAAATACTCATAATATTTTAGAATTTAGTACATAAACCCTGATGATGACAAGGTTCTTGTCGAAACCGGTTGGATAAAGTGTACCAATAAATAAGTGGTTAAAACAAAGTTGTTTAATTTTTTTCCGTTTTCGACCCAGTAAATGTGAATTATTCAAAATAATTTCAAATGCAAGCTCACGTGGCGAAACGTTTTTATAATATCATTCTAAGTAGGTACTAAGTTCTCAAAAAATAACCTTAGATGACCTAACCTAGCCTTACCTTACCTAACGTTACTTTACCTTACTCGTTCTAATTAGGTATATCTACCACGGACCGTCGTCTTTGCATCGCTCGATTTCAGGTAAAATGACTATATTTTGCGACTCGATCTAGCAACGACTGCGACCAATTGTCTCTATCTAATATGTTTGACGACTGGCGAAACTCCATAGCCAATTGATAATTGCTCTGTGATAAATGCGAAAATAAAACGCAGCAAACTCCACAAATAAATAAAAATAATCACGAACATTGCATTCTAAATTAAAAACAATATCCAATGCTTAAACATCTATGTAATTTATACATTGAATTCAGATAATAATAATTATAATAATAAATTTGGAGTATTTCTAGTCCCTTATTTTCCTTATGGGTGCTAAATTTTTAAGACATTTACATGGCTTAATTTTTTTATTTCATTGGGTGCAATCGAGTGCAGATATTCAGGCCATTCATTAGAACATGAGTTTACCTGAGTAATAAAAATATTTTGTAGTTTGTTGCGTCTGTTTTTCTCCTCTGTTTTTGTTCAATTTCTCCTAGGAGATTGTACGTATTATTTTATTCAAGTTTATATTTTAAATTAAAAATAAATTCAGTTTTCTGTACATCAGATGTACATGTCCGCCTCTGTAGTGTAATGGTCAGCACGCTCGGCTACCGTTCAGGAGGTCCCGGGTTCGATTCCCAGGGGGGAGTCAAATAAATATAAGTGATTTTTATCACCGTAATATTTATTCAACCCTGGACTGGTACCTGAAGCGGAGGGCTGATCACCTTTCCTTCGTGGCTAAACGATCAAGATAACACTGTGTTCATATGAAGCAGTGCCCTATGCACCATTGGGGTGCGGATAAGGGTTTATTATCTTATTATTATCTGCGTCTGTTTTTCTCCTGTGTTTTTGTTAAATTTTTCCTTGGAGATTGTACGTATTATTTTATTCAAGTTCATATTTTAAAATTCAGTTTTCTCTATATCAGATGTAAATACTTTTTTTTATAGAAAACTAGTATGCGCGCACTTAGTACATAATATTATATATTATGTTTGCGTTTTAATTTTATTTTCAATTGGTTCAAATATACGCCACAGGTAAGTTTTCTTACCAATTTAAAAGTGAGCATATTTTTCTTCGAACTGATTGCCAATAGAAGCTCTACAAACAAAAGCGTATAATTTGGAAAAATAAAAGTTTTTTTTTGATTTGTAGTCTTCTACTACCATCAGAGTTAAAGAAAATTTGATCCGTTTCCTGAATACTTTATAAGTTTGTTTAGGATATCTCGCATTTCTCTTCTTCGATATACGTTTAACGAAAATCGAACCGTTAACTTAAATAATGTAATACGCCGTAATCTGTTGGTTAAGGTTTACTTTACCGGTGAAAACTCAGGACTCGTGTGTGTACCCAGTGATGGATTTAGGTTTTTAGGAACCTGAAAATGTTTCTCTGAAAATAAGTGGTATTGCACAAAGTGAAAGATAAATTATATCAATTGATTAGGTAGTCACTTTGTGGTAAAACCTATCCATTTTTAATTAAAGTTTTACTTACTCAATCCTGGTTTATATTTTAAAATTGAGTTTTCTGCGTATAAAATGTGTATTTTCATAGATTTTAACATAAATTTTATTAGAAAACCGTAAGGTTTAGTATACATTAAGTGCGCGTTGCAAGTAAATTTTCACAGTCGCCGTGATAGATTTCCGCCAATTGCAAAATGAATTCAAGAAATATTCATTTTCAAATGATCTGTGTGTTTGTAATGTATTTTTCATATATATAGAAATAGTGGTATTTACTATGTAAAACTTTAATTAAAAATGAAAGATGCGTGTTAAGGAGAGTGTAATATTACTAATCCACGAAGTAAGCAATGCTTATAATATAATAATAAAAATAACCTACATTTTGTTAAGAAAAATATATGTAGGTAAATAAAATAAAACTAATCAATTTACTCAATAAAAAAAACCACTAATATGCCATCATGCTTCTTCCACGCAGAGATAACGCCACACCAGTCTGTCTTTGAAGCAATATTTGCCTCTTCTATATTCATGCATCTCCTCATACATACTCGCCGATTATTCCTGGATTTGGCTGGCTTAATCGATCACTTCATACACTTGTGTAACGTTCATTATTCTGCTCATTATTGAACATACCAAAAAGGAAAGAACGATACATGTTTTTATATCCAGTTGAGACACCTTTAAAATTTATTTTGAATATTAAATGCATTGTTAACTTTGTGGTATGGTAATTTATTACTCTCCTTATCATTCGTCGTTCACTTTGTTAAGGCCTACCCATAATTAATGATTAATTAAATTTAACCTACAAGTCCACTTTTAAAAATATTCCCACTGTGATTCATTTGATTGCCAACACCTATATATGGTATCAAACGTTTTGATCAATTATCACTAGTCTGTTTTTGGTTGGTTGGAAGCTTTTTAGCAATAAGCCCGCCAATGTACTTATTTCTTTTCTGTACATGTTTAAATAAATAAATAAATAAATTTGCCTAAGTTTGTCGGAAGATCCGCCACTGTCAGCCTGTATGGAGTGCACGTAGCTTGACAAGATACATTGTATAGATTTTCACTTCCGTTCATGAAATATGGCAATTGATGACTATTTATCACGCCCCAGCGACTCTCCTATCTTCCCGCTCTCCCGTGTGCTTGTCGCGAGATTAACGGTAAATAGTAATACTGTAATAAATTAATGTGTACATGTGATATGGAAATCGGATATACGCTTATTTCTTGCGAGTACCTACTTGAGCGTACTAAAACCGTCATATACATATATACATGTTAAAACTGACTTAGTTCGTAAAATTAGAAATTGTTTTTGCTAAATTAAAGTTTTTTTAACAAAAGGATTTTTTTCCGCTTGAAGTTACCATTCAAACATCTATCATCATCGCATTTTGACTGCATTCAGTACGCTTTTATCCTTCTCGTGACTAATTAGTAACTGTTATTTTTTCGGTTACCCGATTGGGATGGTTTCCATTTCTTCTTCTCGGTTTATATTGATTTTATTTCCAGCTTAAGGTTTTTTGCCAAATTTTCAACTATATTATAAACTAGAAATGCGCAGTACGCAAACAAATATTATATGTGCAATCGTTGGCGTGATAAGCTTTAAATCATAGGTGGCCAACTTTCAGTAGCCGGGCCAGAATTAAGAAATCAGATTTCTTTCCGGGCCGTAAAACAAAATTTCTTTTATTATTCAAAGCAAACATGAAATGTATTGTTTTTTTTTTTAAGAAGATATAACAAAAATGTGAATCAACCATATTAATAAGATAAGAGTTAGGCAATACAATTATATATATATATATATATATATATATATATATTATTATTATTATTTTTTTTTTTTTTGTTAGACGTGTGATTTTGTTTGTCAGAACTAAGTGCATCAATGTTGATACGTTAACGATTGATGTTGTTGCTACACGCAAACAGTTTTCCAAACGCTCGTCAGTGAATCTTGTTCTCATTTGAGATTTAATATGCTTCATTCGACTATTATCATGACTACTGTATAACTAGCTTTCACATAGCATTTTGACTTTGAGTCGCTCTAGCACTTAAAAAATGTATGAAATGCTCCGCGCGCCACAAGTACGCGTGGGCCGCGGGTTGGCCACCCTTGCTTGAAATGATCGAATCCAAAAACCGAATGATGCAACGACCTCCTTTCAAATATTATTGTTAACACTTTCGTTGCGTATTAAATATTGTCGTACAGATAAACTTAAATTCGCGATTTTTTAAAAACTCATTACTTTATATATTATTTGACATCTCAACATAGATGAAGAAGAAAATGGAGTCGGGGTATTTACGGGGTTTACGACCCGTTATATGCTCGTTAAGTGACCACTCTACACACGTGGGACATTCACCATTATACTCATGATTGACAACCACTATGAGTATTTAGGTTGTAAATCATGGGTAAAATGGTGAATGTTACATTTGTGTAAAGTGATTAGTTAACCAGCCTGTAACCTGTCGTAAGCCCTGTAAACACCCAGAGCTTATTTTAATTTTATAATTACTTAGTAAATACCATTATTTATTAAAATCTACTGTGACACGTATTTCGATGCATTTCGCTTCATTTTCAAATACCGTATGTAGTAAAATAGCAAGATTAAATAATGATGGAAAAAATAACAAAAGTTTGATTTGTTCAAAAACCGTGTTTGACAATGATTCGGAATGCATCGAAACACGTGTCACAGTAGATTTTAATAAATAGTGGTATTTACTAAGTAGAACATTTATAAAAAAGCATTATTTGTTTTAAAATGCTCTAAGACGGTCAAGAAATTGTCGTAAATTCGAAAAGTCTCATTAAACTCCGTTTTAAAAACTGTCCATTCTTCCGTGTGTAAGTTTAGTACGAGCGTCTGCGGATGTGGAGCATGCAAGGGCCGTTCCCCGTTCCCCGTTCCCCGATCCCCGATCCCCACGGGTGTGTAACTAGTAACTAGTAACTAGGAACTAGGAACACAGTTTAACCGGATCTACTTGATTAACTCCGAATACTTGTGTAATGGGTTTTGGCAAGACCGCCATTGCGGTGCCCGGTGATTGTCTGTAGACCCGCAAAAGCCCACCGGGGACTGATATAACATCGAGTTTATTTTTATTAATATGATTTATTATTAAATTTAAAATATTTTTCAGTGAATATTTCATTCATTCAAACCCTTATCCGCACCACAATGATGCATAGGGCACTGCATCATATACACGCAGTGTTATCTTGATCGTTAACACATGAAGGAAAGGTGATCAGCCTTCCGCTTCAGGTACCAGTCCAGGGTAATATGGAATAAATATTAGAGTGAAAAAATTATATTTATTTGAACCCCCTGGGAACCGAACCCCGGACCTCCAGAACGGTAGCCGAACGCGCATGATCATTACACTACGGAGGCAGACGAGAATATATATTCCAATGAATATTGCGTCATCGTTAAGAGTTTCTGGGTTCGAACCCACTCTACCATAATTTGATTACTATTTTTAATAATGAACTGCTTAGGCTCACAGAAATAGTATAAAATTAAAGTATTTTTGTAAATGATAAAAACACAAACATTTATCTTTTTATTCCAAATAAAAATGTTGGAAAATACCACCATTAAAACGATAAATCAATTGTTTTCTTATTTGCCCGTACCATAGGAACGTAGGTTAGGTTTGCATAGGTACACTTTATTTCAAGTTAAAATATTTACATATCGTCGTCTTACAGGAGAAAGTGACCAACTAACAAAACGTAAAATGTTCAGGAGGGCCATTTAAGTCACTTTTGCTTGGCAACAAAATAAACATCAATGCAGTTAGTCATTATTACCAAGTCAAAATATTATACTTCCAAGTTTAAAATCCTTTGTGATTTTTTCAGGGCAATATTAAGCTAGTAAGATATCAAATAGTCAATGATCACGTTTTTGTAAAAAAATGCACTTGGTCACTTCTCCTGTATGACTACGATATATGTTGTTTTGACGACAAACGAAAAATTAATTAACTGCCTATTTTACATAAATAAATATAACTTCTTGAAAATTGTTTTTTAACGAGAAGTATAGCAGCAGTGCATTAAATGTATTCCATTTTTAATTATTATTAAATTTGAAAAAATTATCTCATTGTATAGTCATTGGAAGAGCAATTCAAGATTTTTGCCAAAAATATGGGAAATACAATGTGTTTTGACTAACAAATATGCTATCACTAGCTTAGAGTTGCCCCTAAAAGTCGTAACATGTCACCGTTGTTTACACTGATTACCCAGAAAATATGTCGATATTTAGTTGACGTACTGTGAGTTTCATTCTCACGTGGGGCGTAAAAATACCACCCCCTCATTCGACAATGATTCATGTTTTTTTCTCTCGGAAAAATGAAATTATTTAGTATTAAAAGATCCTTGTCTCGACTTTTAACAGTTTGTTTGGTGCTGTAAAAACCTGAAACCTCTTCCCGTCTACTTTTTGGGGTCCCTTTTTTATAATGAATCGGTACAAAATAACCTTCGATACTTTCGTTGGAATAAGCCAACGTGATCTCCAAAAATTATGGCAACCCTGTACTTCGGCTACTCTCCTATAATTATTGATTGATATGCAATAGAAATATTATTAAATAATATGCCAGATTTAAAAAAATAATAATATTGAAAATTTTATTGTATTGCTAGAATAATAATATCTATCAATTCCTTAATTTGCTTATCCTTTGAGAAAATAAACACATTTCTTACTTCCTCTGAACTACTTATTAATTTTTATCTCATCGTTCTAACACCAAAGGTTATTGCACAAATTACTTACATATATAGTTACCACGATAACGCTAAGTAGGTCGAATAAATAAACCTAATTACTTGTATTAGAGTATAATTAGTTTATTTTAATGTATTAACGTACACGAGTATGTATCAAATCAAACCAAATATCAGCTTATGATCGACTTTTTTTCTTTCCCTTTAACATACCTTATAGGTGGCCTCCGTAGTCTAATGATCATCACGCTCGGCTACCGTTCTGGAGGTCCCGGGCTCAACTCCCAGGGGTGTCAAATAAATATAAGTGATTTTTTCACTCTAATATTTATTCAATATAACCCTGGACCCCCTGAGGGCTGATCACCTTTCTTTCATGTGTTAATGATCAAGATAACACTGCGTTTATATGATGCAGTGCCCTATGCACCATAGGTTGCAAATAAGGGTTGGAATGAAAAAAAAACATTTTATTTATTTTATTTTATTTTATTTTATTGGAAGGAAGAACAACAGTTACAATATATGATACATACAGAATACAAAAAATAAAATCATGAGTACCAATTATAGTTCTTCACAACTATACATAAGAGAGGTCTATATAAAGGAAGAGACATGAGACAAGGATGAGATAAAGAGAAAAGGAGATGGCAGTGATAGGAAAGGAAGAAAAGGAAAGGACAGGGAATAGAATTACTTTTTTAGGTTTATAAGATTTCGAACAATTTAGCTTTAAATTTTGAAAGATTGGAGTAGAACATATCAAGGTGGGTACAACATTCATTAAATTTCCCACAACTTCGATAAATAAAGGAATTTTTTGAATAGTTCTTTGTTGGTGCTGGATTATAAAAGGTATGACTATGCCTATTGATTCTAATTGGACAGTGAAAAGGTATCTGCGCAAGAAGATAGGGCATAGTCAACTAACATACCGTATAGTGCATTGGGCACTGAATAAGTATCGGCTATTAGGTTATGGATTTATGCAGTTCCATATTTCGTAATCGCAGATTACGCTTTCTATATCTTGAGTAAATGTTTTTGATATTTTACCACAAAAACGTTGATTTTATCAGTTTCATGATGGGCTCTAATCGGCCACAATCATAATTTTATTAAAATTAGAGGAATTGTGCTATTAATCGGTGAATTTTTCACATTTCGATGTGAACTGTTATATTGCAGAAACTCAAACGTTAAAGGAAAGAAGATTGTATACTCGAGGACAAAGGGTTATAAGTCTAAGGTCTAAACATGTCTAAAGGACTCGAGTTGTAGTCTCGTCACTAAAAATCAATAGAGGGATCGCGTTACTTCGAGTCGTAAACACGCCCGGCAGAAGTCTTCGACCATTATCGCCTTGGACCGACAATTAATTAATCCGATTACCAACTGAATTCGCGATAAACAAACCAAAGGTCTAAATCATCAACATTCCTCGGCTCACTGCTATAACTCGACCGCCATTTGGATTATAAAACTAGGTGCAAAATTACGCCGAAAGCTGAAATACGGCTGACGTTTTTTATAGCTCCATTATTTCAGGACCCAAGTATTTCAGCATTCAGTATTTTAATAAAACATTAAATTTATTTTAAGGGGATATTCGTTGACACAGAATTCATTCCCACGGAGACCACTGGAGACGTCACATCATGCCTGTTCACGCCCGATTTTTTTAAATAATGTACATTGGATATTTGTTTTTTTTTTTGAGTGAATATAGAAAAAAATATATTTATGTTTTCTTTAATTCCTTACTTTTTAATAACGCTTTTCTTTTCGAAACCATATAATTATTTCGTAGAAAAACTTATTTTTCAGTGCATTGACGGTGTTTTGAGAAAAAAAATTAATTACGCAAAATGCTACCTGGATTTAGAGAATATTATGTTGCGACTTAACGAATACTGGGCCTTAACAGTTTTTGTAATCAGTTTGTACGGTGTGCTGCTATTTCACGACTAGAATAAAATAATACTAATTACGTATATTCTGTATGAATGCAAAATTAAATATTTATTTATATTTAACCTTCAATGATCACCTTGCTGCTATGCTTACGTCTATCATCACCAGTGGCGTGCACAGAGTTTTTAATCAGGGTTGGCAGTAGGGTTGGGCAAAGATAAGTCATAGCTGGCACTGGTTGAGTTTCTATAAGGATCGTGAGTAATCCAGGGTAGACACTGCTTTTCTGCCTAAATAGAATGCATGACTGATCGTCACACCATTTTACACAAGGCAAAGAAATCACCACACACGTAAGTCTTACATTACTCCAGCTTCTTATTACCGACATGGCTTTGCTTTCTTAGAGAAATATAATACCTTGAATTTCATATTTCAGTAAAAAAAAATTAAAAACCCAATTGACGAGTTAACTTCGAATGATTTTTACATTTTATCAGAACACTAGTTTTGTATTGTGTATCCCGCTAGGCGTCGCTGTGGCTCTATCCGGTTTAATGGAAAATAAATAAAATAGAAATCACACATTTCTAATACGTCAAATTTTACAATTCTTATGAAACAATAAAAATGCAATCGAAAATGCTAAGTGACAGCAGCTATCAAGAAGCGCGCTGTCTGCCACGAGGAATTTCAATACATTCGTTAAATGGCGCTGCTATTCTGGTCAAAAAAAAAATTTTTTCAAAGAAGAAAAAACATGTTTTTTTTATTTATTTTAGTATTCGAATGCGATATTGTGTAAAGGTTAAAAAGCAATCGGTTAGTTGTAGCTTTAGGAGCATATTGCGAATGTGGACAATATATAGGGGTTGCAAACCATACTTTATTCCAATGTCCTCCCACAACAGAGAAGAAGAACTTCCTAAACAGCTTACTACAAGCAGTATATCAACTCCCCACCCAAGTATCCTTCATTCTTTCTGATCCTAATTCTAGAATTGCGGTCATAATCTATAAAAGGATAAAGTTAAACGCATTCGAACTATGAATTGATTATTTTTTTATTATTAAATAATATTTATTATTTTGTTTGTAAATAAAAATAAGACTTGAAACTGACAGAAACTGGAGGCTGCCCAGTAAAATAAAATAAAATTAAAAATTAAAAACTTTAGGTGACTCAAGATAATAATACTAAACGAACACTTACATTTTTATGTATAGATATACATATCGCTCACTCCTTTCAACAACGTCATATATCAAAAATCGCCAATTTTCAGTTGTGCATGTTTTCGGAATGCCCATAAAATGTACTATATCCCAGCAAAAGTGGCATATTTTTAATTTAATGTTTACACGCTACAGGGCAGAAAGAGTTGTTTTTGCATTTTGAAGAAAAGGTATTGTTTAATTAATTTTTTTTAAATATGCTAAATAGTTTTCAAATAGAGAAAAATCAAATAGAGCTTAATAATAAAAATGAAAATGGTATTTTCTGGCGTTTCTCATGTGTGTGAATATAATCCAGGATTCGGATCTCACATACTAATATAAGAGTTTCTGCTTAATAAAAAAGCTTCTTTACATCTCACCAATAGATGTCTCTAGTGAAGTTCTATTGATTCAAGAAGAAGGTTTCTAAATTTGTTCATATATATATAGAACTTCCAAGAATTTGAGTAGTGTGGTTGTCAATAATGGGTAGAATTGGTGAATGTTACACGTGTGTAAAGTGATCACTTAAACCAGCCTATGACGGTCGTCAGCCCCGTAAATGCCCAGACTTCCATATTCTTCTTCATCTTTGATGAGATGTCAAAAAATAATAGAGAAAAATCCTTCAGGTTTTACCTAAAAAGATCTGTTGCACAGTAAAAAGTTCAATAAGTGGCTTGATATTTATTTTTAATACATTTTATTATATTCTTAAACTTTAAAAACGATCTCCTGAAAAATCAAGTTTAAAAAAAAAAAAATATATATATATATATATATATATATATATATATATATATATATATATATATATATATATATATATATATATATATATATATATATATATATATATATATATATATATATATATATATATATATATATATATATATATATATATATATATATATATATATATATATATTATTATTTATTTCTCTGCTTTATTATTCTATTACGGTATCCAAATGAAGCGACGGAATTGCCTTTAGTTGTGTCGACTAAGTTCGTCAACTGTTGTAATCTACATTTTCCGTATGATGTTACGTAAGTGGGTACCTACGGAGGACGCACTTTGCAAAATGCTTAACTCGCGGAATACGGTTACGCAGATTTGGAAAATGGAGTGAAAATGCGGTGAATGGAAATGTGAGCGAAGATATTCATTCCTCCATTCTACTAACTTGTATTATTTTGAGTAGAACATCGTTTCGTAGCATTCAAACACACGGTGAATGAAAATCGTTGTAACTTGTAGAAAGTTTTTAATCAAGGGTTTTCAAGTAATATTATGACTTCAGTCGTTTAGTATTTATTATTCAATGAATATTAAAATTTTTTGACATCTCATCAAAATGAAGAAGAATATGGAAGTCTAGGCATTTACGGGGCTGACTACCGTCATAGACTGGTTTAACTGATCACTTTACACACGCGTAACATTCACCAATTCTACCCATTATTGACAACCACACTACTCAAATTCTTAGAAGTTCTATAAATATGAACCAATTTTGAAACATTGTTCTCGAATCACTAGAACTTCACTAGAGACATCTATTGGTGAGATTTAAATAAGCTTTTTATTGAGCAGAAACTCTTTTTTGAAAATAACTCCTGTAATTGGAGATAATCCAGATTTTGTGAACAAGTATTTGGACACACTCAAAATGTTGTGAATATTGATTCGTTATTTAGGGGGTTTTTATGCTAATGGGTGAAAGTAGACTGATGCAATCGAAATACGTTCTCTCAGACGAATGTGCGACAAAACGTCTTACGACAGACGTTCGAATGGTGATATAAGGAAAGAATCCAAGGCTGAGATGAGTATTATCGATAAAATTAATAAAGGTGTGTTGCGATACTTTGGGCATGTAAATCGAATGAATAAAGAAGAAATTGTTTAACTAATTTATGAGGCGAATGTGGTTGGTAATAGAACCCGAGGAAGACCGAGGTAAACTTGACATGATTTAGTACTTCAAATACTTGAGAGTGGTCGAGTCAGGAGTCGGAATAATCAGCTGGTATGCATGAGGAGACGCATGAATGTGGAAGAGGCGAATATTGTTTGCAAAGACAGATTGATGTGGCGTTTTATTCTCTCTGCCTACCCCTGCGGGGAAGCGTCGTAATGATTAGTTAGCTAGTTAGTTTAAGTAATGAGTGCTTCATGGTACATTTAAATATAAAAATTAAACTTTTTGAGGTTATTTATAAACACAGCTGGTTTTAAGAACTACATATCTTCTCATCAACAAATGAAAATACAATGTTTTGTTGTAATAAAAAAAACAGATGAAAATACAAATATTTTCACTGTTGATGAGAACATCCATAGTTCTCGAAACTAGTCGCGTTTACATTAATACACTCGAAAAATTAATCGTTTGTAAATGTTATATTTTTATATTTAAACCATCGTGTCCCACAAAGTTAAAGCCAAATCAATAATTAATAATAAGGTTAGCAATTTTTACTCTTTAACTTTTAATGATAATATGTTATAAGGATTGTGAAGACAGTCTCTATTATTATTTGAGAAATATATTTTTTCATTGATTGATTCGGCAGTCACTTAGTGGTAAAATTTATCAATTTTTAATTAATGTTTTACTTAGTACATACGGTGTTTGAAAATGATGCGGAATGCGTCGAAACACATGTCACAGTAGTTTTTAAGAAATGGTGGTATTTACTAAGTAAAACATTGATTAAAAATAAATATATTTTTGTTGGATTTAGTAAACATTTATAATATATTTAGTAAGAAATATGATTTCAATTAATAATATCAAGAAATTAAATAAGTTTATATGATCTTTGTTAGAAGCAAACTAATCCCAGCGTCCTATAATATATGAGATAGGTACTCCGATTCAAATTTCCATATTACACATTGCATTATTTCATCCAATTTTGCCAGCGAAGCACGCTGCAGCGCATATTTCATGGTTTATTTTTGTTTACATAAACCATACAGTTTGTGGTATAAACCAATAAACTGAACAACGATACTCCTGTGGAATTATTTTGTGAAATCCTGTTAAAAACTTCATTTTTTCGTATTATTGCGAATTTTATTGAATAAATATTACTACCAATGTGATACCAATGTGCCTACTGATAGTTTATTCATGTAAACACGTCTAGTTTCGAGAACATCTATAGTTCTCGAAACTTGTCGTGTTTTCAAATATAAACTCAAAAATAGTATTATACATATATTATGTCCGCCTCCGTAGTGTAATGGTCAGCATGCTCGGCTACCGTTCTGGAGGTCCCGGGTTCGATTCCCAGGGGGGTTTAATAAATATAAGTGATTTTTTCACTCTAATGTTTTTTCAATATTACACTGGACTGGTACCTGAAGTGGAGGGCTGATCACCTTTCCTTCGTGTGTAATCGATCGAGGTAACACTGCGTTTAAATGAAGCAGTGCCCTATGCACCATTGGGGTGCGGTAAGGGATTTATTATTTATATTAGTATTATACAAGTGTTTAATATTCATATTTAGATACGGAGTGCATTAATAATATTGTGGGACTCATTATACATATGCTCAAAAGTGGTAGTATTATACGAGCGTTTAATTTTTATTTATAACATTTTGAGTGTGTCCAAATATATGTAAAATGTTGTAAATAAATTTACTGGTCAAATTATAAGCTAAAATAATAAAAAAGAAAATTATATTTTCGGGCGTTTCTCATCTATGTGATTATATCATTTTAATTGTATAAGTAGTATTATCCAGAATTCTGATCTCACATAATAACAAAAGAGTTTCTGCTCAATAAAAAGCTTCTTTTCATCTCACCAATAGATGTCTCTAGTGAAGTTCTAGTGATTCCAGAACAATGTTTCTAAATTGGTTCATATATATAGAACTTTCAAGAATTTGAGTAGTGTGGTTGTCAATAATGGGTAGAATTGGTGAATGTTACACGTGTGTAAAGTGATCATTTAAACCAGCCTATGACGGTCGTCAGCCTCGTAAATGCCCAGACTTCCATATTCTTCTTCATCTTTGATGAGATGTCAAAAGAGAATTAATTTTCATGTTTGAACACGGGGTTCATTACAATATCGTGTTACTGACTCGTACATTTTGTGAAGCAATGCAACAAAATGGGAAGCGTTTTTTTGTCCGGAAATGTGATAATATCGACGGCCCCTACGTTAAGTACTCTATCTGCAAATCGGTTACTTTACAGGAGAGAGCTTAGAAGATTTTTTCAACGTATTTTTATTTATTAATTAACGGTTTTATCTCAAATTCTAAACTAGTATTATGCATTTAAAAACACGATAAAATAATGTATTAAATCTTTTGAAAACTGTATTCTTGGTCAAAATTAAGTAGTTAGCGTTTTAGGAGTTAAATTCATTTCGAAAATTCGATGTAGATAGCGTTTTATACGCCTGAAAACTAAACGTAATTTATTATTATATATATATATATATATATATATATATATATATATATATATATATATATATATATATATATATATATATATATATATATATATATATATATACATATATATATATTGTTTGTTTATATATGTAGATAACGGTCAGTTGATTATATACACCAAATATCTCAAAATTGACAAAAATGTAGTTAGAGCACTTTACGTAGGGCACGTCGATATGACTTCAGCGGTTACTTATCCCACGCCACCAATAAATCAAGCGAAATTGGTCGGAATTCTCCGGATACGCACACTATCAGCTAATTGATCAGTCGCACTGCCGAATGGGAATGGAGCAGTGGAGGTTGCCCGTCCACCATACACAGAACTAACGCAGACACATCTTAATTGGCGCTATTAAATTCTGATTTTGGTAAATGAGACTAATTGCGGCGCGGCGCGGCGCGGTACCCAGCCGGGGAGGGTTTGGTAGTTCTGTTCTCCTCGCGGAACTTTCGGCGGCTGTTGCAAATACTAGGGTTGCCATACCGCTCACTCCTTTCAAGAACGTCATAAATAAAAAATCGTCAATTTTCTGTTGTGTATGTTTTCGGAATGCTCAAAAAATGTACTTTATCCCAGCAAAAGAGGCATATTTTTAACTTAATATTTACCCGCTAAATGGCAGAAAGTGTTGTTTTGCTTTGCTTTGTGTTGTTTTGAAGAAATGGTATTGTTTGATTATTTTTTAAATATACTAAATATTTTTTAAATGGAGAAAAAACCTTCAAGTTTTACCTAAAAAGATCTGTTGCACAGTAAAAAGTTTAATAAGTGGCTTGATATTTATTTTGAATGAATTGTATTATATTTTTAAACTTTAAGAACGTTCTCCTGAAAAATCAAGTTTTTTTTATTTATGACGTTCTTGAAAGGAGTGAGCGATACATCCCGTATGTACGGGACTGTCACTGTGTTTGACCATCCTGTACCGTATTTGTGTCGCCTACTTTCAAAATCCGCCAGATCCATGTAAATCGATTTTACAAAAAATGTTAAATTCTCCGAGTAACATTTATGTTTAAAAGATTTGTCTATCATTAGATAAAATATAATGAAATAGAGAATTTTCCCATTTTTTTAGAAAATTATTCAGTCTTAAAAAAAAACACGAGACACAAACCGATAATGACGTCATCTTAATTTTTGACCTATCCCCGCTCTCTGATTGGCCGATATGGGTCAAAGAATGACATTCGTTTGATAATGCCCTAACAAGGCGAAACAATTGTCACAATATTAATTTTTTATGTGTTTTTATTAATAAAATACAACTTAGTAGACTCAAAAAATCTGTGATTTAAAATTAATACATAAATTCCGTATTTGGTTCCTAGAAGTCATGGTAACGCTAGCAGCTACTACTACCTGTTCTCACCGCTACGCCCGTTCGGCATTATTGGATTAGAAAATGGAAATTTCGACACTTGGAAACACAATGGATTCATTACATTCATATTTTTAGGCTGTTTTTTTTTCAATTATCGTACTCGTTTCCCGTACTTCCGCAGCCATCCGGATCTATTACGAATGCAATACACCTAGTTTAGGTATAACAAACTAACTAACTAACAATCACGCCGCTTCCCCGCAAGGGTAGGCAGAATTAGAATAGAACGCCACACCAATCTGCCTTTGCACACAATCTTCGCCTCTTCCACATTCATACATACACGCCGATTATTCCGACTCCTTACCCGACCACTTTCAACTCCGTACACATCTTTATTATTTACTCTTTTTTATAGCATGATAATATAAACACTTTTTGGATGTGTCCAAATTATTGTTCATAAATCTGTTCAAAATGTTCTCAGGGGTCTCCCAGTATGTAAAATAATCCGGTAAGGATCTTGCATACATTTAAAAGGTCTCTGAATAAAACTTACTCAAATCGACCATACATTCTGCCGTGAACTCGCACATATATGATTTTTATCTATAATTAGATATATTTAAAATTATTTTATTGATTTTTCATACCATATCATTATGAATCATCGGATGAATGAACAGCATTGTTCCGGTAAATTTGTTGTTTTTTTCTTTTCTTATTATTTTGTTTTTTATCACCTACATACCACTTTTTATGTCTCATATCAAAACGCTTTAATATATTTTTTCAAAGAAACTGTGATATCATAATGCTGTCTGTGAGTCACACTCGTATAATCTTTAGTGGTGTCATTGAGGCTAACAGTAATTCTTGGTAAATATTATGAGAACACGCAAAAACAGGTATTGAATTGAGGGTATTAGAAGCAAAAAACAGACTCTTAATAACTAGTTTTTACTTATAAAAAACTTATTATTGAAGTTTTTTTTGTGAAATCCTTTTATATAATTGTGAGTTAGTAAGTATTATGTTTTCGAGTGAGGGGGCTAAAAAATATTTATTTGGTGATTACTCTTTGCTAAGTATAGAAGTACTTCTTGCCTTACAGACAAAGGCTGCTAAATGAGTTGGCAAGAAAAAATGGCTCTAAGGAATAGGAAAAAAAAAACTTTCAATTGTCATTTTACCTAGTTTTTTAGACCTTGAATAAATTCCCATTATGAATTTAATATAGTTCATAGGTCGAAAATATGAATTATTCAGAATTAAATTAATGTATCATTTTATTTTAATATTATAAGAATAATTGTATGTGGGAAATTAGTCACATTATAATATTTTTTCCCTGTGTCTTAAATTGAATAAAACTTTGTTTTAAACTGCTTTTAAACGTGGTTTAAAACAAATTTTTAGTTTTATATCATCAAGTTTTATAAAATGTGCCACAAAGTATCTGTAAAAAACATTATTATATATATATTTTTTTTAAATAAATTTGTGCTCTGTGACCTATCACCATTTTCCTCCGCTAGTTTAACTATTAAATTACACTAGTAACGCAATTACATTACATTTATAAATAAAAAATTAAAGGTTTTTTTTCAGAAAAATATGACGGCTGTCCAAACTCAAAACACAGTAAGGGACATTTTTTTTGTAGTACGTTTTCTAAGTAGAGTTTAAGTTTAAGTAGATTCTACTTAGTCCAAAAATGTCCCTAACTGTGTTTTAAGTTTGGACAGCCGATGACTTTCATCATTTTTACCTTTTGATCTTCAACAATCATGGTCTCACTTGAGCATTCAATAAGTTTGTAATTTTTCTTATCCAGGTCACGTTGGCGGTTGCGGTATAAACGAGGATGTCGTCCAATGGATGGAGAAGATCCAGAACTCTGCCGTAGAAGATGGCGAGCCGCACTCCCCACCCCCCTCACACAAGACGCACCAATCTCACACACACCCCAACGCCAACACCATCAGGGATGATGTCAAAAGAAACCCCTTTAATGGGTAGGTCTCAAGTTTCGTTTACTTTGCAATATTACTTGAAAACATCCTGTCCGCCTCAGTTGCGTATTGGTTAGTGCGTTTAATTACCGGGTTCAATTCCCAAGGGGGTAATAATAAATATTATAAATTTTCATCCTGATATTTATTTCATATTATTTGTAACGAAGTGCAGCATTGATCACTTTGCCTCCGTTTTAGTAACAATTAAGAATATGCTGCGTTAATACGATGCAGTGCCCTATGCACCATTGGGTGTAGATAAGGATTAGAAGAATGAGGAAAAACGCTAAATAGGATTGATTTTAAATTTTCCTAAATCTCATAATTTTATAGGCATTTTGTTTGCTGTTCATTTCTTTTATTTGTTGCAGTCTTTCCCATTATTATTATGGATTATGTTGTAGCCTCAGTTGTCCGTCAATGGAATATAGAATAAGAGTTGGGTTGTGGTCCCGTGGTTAGTGCATAAAAAACATCCAATGTTGGGAATAAAAACATAATAAGTAAGAAAAGTTAGGAGAAAAAGAGTGTGGTAAATTTTTCTTACATCAATCAACTATTATTAAAATTGCGATGCCTGTATTGTATATAGGAGATACATTTACCAAAGGATATATTTGTAACTGATTTTTTTTAGGAAAAAATTATCTGACTTTAGTATCCAGTCAAAATCGCTGGTCAACCGAGTACAATATTTTTAACACATCTAACAAGTAACTTCTTTATTCAGGTATGACTTTGATACTCCCGCTGATGCAGCCACGATGGGTAGGTTCTCAAAGTACTCTTGGGAAGCCAACCAGCCGCACAGTCGGCCCAAGAGGGCCACTAGACCCAAGGAAGACAACAGGAACACTTGTTCGCTCTACATACAGACTGATCCACTCATTTGGAGACATATAAGGGAGGGCTTCCCAGATGTAAGTAAACCATCAAATATTAGTGTTACATTTAATCATTAGAGTGCCGAGATTCCATATATCGACTCTGGTATACTTTGCCAAGAATACAGCAAGTCAATATACCGATGATAATGCTAGTGTATTTTGGCGATCAAGCTAATAATATTCACAAATAAATAAATTTAAATAATTTTTAGTGAAAAATAAAAATACCTATTTTGTTAAAACCTTTTCTTTTCGCCCTTATAATGTTGCATTCGTCTAATAGTGATATTAAAAGCAATTGTTATGCTCAAAGTAATGATAGTGACTATGAAATTATAATGTTTACCAATCGGAGGATGCGCTCGATGGTGAAAACTCCGAGGACAAGCCGATTTCGCATGACTTTAAAACATTCTTGTAAATAGATTTATATTATCCACTGACACTTCGTGATGGAATTGCATTTTTAATTTATTATTAGATTAAAACCAATATTTTTAGCTTTTCCACTTTTTTTTATTTTTTTTTTTATTCTTCTTAATTCTTGTAAATGAATTTTTTTCCTCTCCTCAAATTTCATTTATTTTTTAATAAGTATGTTTATTACAAAATGCTGTTTTATTTCAGTAATTTGATCTGTTTTCCATCGATATCTAAAAGAAATACTAAAATCGAACAAAATATTATTTTAAATTTATCTTTTTCTACACACCTATTAAAATTTTTTTTTTTTTTCAAAAAAGTCTTTTAAATTTTAGTATACATACAAGAAAAAATCTCAGCACTAAAACGGTTAGTAAATTGGTGATTGCTAATTTTCCTATGTTTAAATGACTATTTACTTTTTCCTCAACAGCACCGAGATTATTCAAAGAGAGCAGAAATAGATGAGAAGACAAGAGAAGAGATCTTATCTCTCATTGCCCATCACGTTACAGCTGTCAACTATATCTATCGTGACACAAAATTCGATGGAAGAATCGAACACCGTAATATCAAATTTGAAGTGCAGAGGATTAAGGTAAAGAAAACACAAAGCAAACAATTATCATCAGACCTAAACCATACATATCATATAAAAGTACTATTAATCAGATGACGCGGGTATATTTGAAATAGATGATATTATTGGCCCTGTTATCCATGATTGCACGACTCATGATAGACAAATAACTAAATAATAACTCAAAGAAAATAAATAACTAAGTAATAAATAAATATTTTAAAATATCTCCTTTAACAAAAACTAAGAACTACGCCGTTTCACTCACCAATCTGTCTTTGCAAACAATCTTCGCCCTCTTCCATATTCATGCATCTCCTCATACATTCCGACTCCTGACCTGACTACTTTCAAGTATTTGAAATACTTGATCATGCCAAGTTTTACTTGGTCTTCTTTTTGCTTTTATTGCATTCTTCTACTATTATTCTGCTTCTATTATTCTATTGTGGAAAATATCTCCTTGGCATTGGAAAACCCAGTGAGGACATTTCATTTTTTAATTGTAAATGTGTATTAAGAATTTACAAAATCATAATAATTTGTTCTCATTGGCATATATTAAAAATATCTCTTTTTGGCATGGGAAAACCCAGTGAGGACACATTGTAATTTTTTAATTATAAATGTCTATTGAAAAAAAAATTTATCAGAATTATTTGTTCTCACTGGTATATATTAAAAAATCTCCTTGGCATGGGAAAACCCATTAAAGGCACATTGTAATTTTTTTTATTGTAAATGTGTATTAATTTTTTTTACAAAATTACAATACTTTGTTCTCATAGAGTTTTCCCAGGCCGAGGGGATATTTTACAATATTTGATTATGAACTTATTTGTTCATATGTGTTTAAAACATTATATTGTCTATTTTTACAATTTGATATTTATACTGTGTATTTTATTTTTAGATTGACGACGACTCTGCCTGTAATTCCCACCATTTTCCCGGAGAATCTAATCAATTCTGTTTGGAAAACATTGATGTTTCCAACTTTTTGAATCTCCATTCTCTGGGAAATCATGAAGACTTCTGCCTCGCATACGTCTTCACGTACAGGGATTTTACCGGCGGAACTTTGGGTATATTTCAAATATGTCTCCAAACCGTTTACTATTAATTGCCTTCAACATTTTCATAGCCACAAATAAAGTACGCCGCAGTGCTCATCAGGCCAAGTATTTTTTGTAAAAATTAAAAGTGTCTAATGTTTTTTAAGGCTGAGACCTTGAGCTTGTCTCAAGTGTTCAAATCAGTATCCGTTCAGCCACGGTCAGGGCTGCACATGTGTCCAATCCCGATTTTGTTAAAGAATGGATATTGGATATTTTTTGATTTTTAGAATATGCATAGAAAAAATATTTTTATATATTTTTTTTAACTCATTACCTTTCAATAACTCTTTTCTTTTCAAAACCATATAATTATTTCGAAGAAATCCTTATTTTTTCAATGCAAAAATGGTGTTTTAACACACTATCTGCGGGCGGATTCGCGCTTATAATGGAGATAAAGATCTCTGAAAAGAAATTGTGACATTTAACCATACTGTATACATCGATATGAGATCAAAAGATGTCGCAAAAGTCATGTGTAAAAATAACTTACACGATGAGTCGAGTGAAAAGGTAAAATTACCCTTCCCGCCGAACACCACCAGTTGAGTGAAACGATAAAATTACCCTTCCCGCAGATAGAAGAAAAAGATTAATTACGTAAAATATTACCTAGATTTAGAGAAAATAATGTTGCGATTTAACAAATACCGGGCCTTAAATTATAATTTACTTACCAAATGTTATATCTCATATCAATTGATAGTTTTATTCATGAAGTTAAACCAGTTAAAAATTTTCATTGTCAGACAGGGTTGTCACACTGAGTCAAACATGCATGTTTTATTACTTCCGAGTATCTCATTTCTGGCAACCATCACGTCAATTCATTTTCTTTTATAAACTTGGTTATTTTTCTTCTAGGTCTCGCTTGGGTTGCCTCTGCCAGCGGCGCCTCGGGCGGCATCTGTGAGAAGTATAAGACTTACACGGAGACGATAGGTGGGATGTATCAGAGCACAAAACGCTCCCTCAATACTGGGATCATCACCTTTGTGAATTATAATAGTAGGGTGCCGCCAAAAGTTAGTCAGCTGACTCTAGCTCATGAAATAGGCCACAATTTCGGTTCGCCGGTAAGGATATATGCCCTTTACACTTATTGTAGTTTGGGTGTGTTAATTTCAAATAATCAAGCAATGATTAGGTTTGTATATACTCGGGCGGCTGTTATGTGTGAAAATTCCCACACCGAGATAACTCGGATAAACTTAACCTGCAGAAAAGACCACTCCCGAATACATATTCTTCTTCTTCTTCTTTCCATGTTCGCTCCCTAGGTGGAGCATATGGCCAACACGAGACGTCTCGAAGTCACTCTGTCACGCGCCATTTCCTTGGCTTCCTCCCAGGTCAGTCCGGCGTCTCAAAGTTCCGCTGAGTATAGTCGGTGAATGGTCGTCAGCGGCCTTCCAGGGTGCCGGAATCCTCGGGGTTGGAAGAAGAGACATGAGGGGTTGATGCTCTCAGGTGGCATTCTAAGGACATGTCCCAACCATGTCCACCTTCTCCTCTTCAGGACTTCCAGTATGAGGGGCTGTTGAGTTCTTCTCCTCACATCCTCATTCCTGACGAAGTCGTACCACTTTATACCCAGTATTCGCCTCAGGCACCTATTTTAAAAATTTGCTAGTTTCTTGCTTTGAGCTTTGGTGAGGTGCCACGACTCACATCCGTACAGCAACACTGTTAGGATGCAGGCGTTAAAGAGACGACACTTGGTTTTTGTCGAGTAATACATATACTGAGGTGAAAATAAATACAATTTATGGTATGTAGAAGCAAGGAAGTGACAAAAGGGGGGAAAAGATCCGATGAGAGTCTCGGTAATACTGCGAGTCCTGCAATGTGGACTTAACTGGTTAAAAAATAGTGTTTTTTTTATTATAATTTTTTTAAACTTTTTAATTTTTCAATGATTACTGAAGGGGTTAAAAATATATTCAAATAAATGAATGAGTATTGTTGATGTTAATTAATTGAATGGCTATTCAAATGATTCTTCTTTCCACAGCATGATTATCCAAATGAATGCAGGCCAGGCGGTCCGAATGGCAATTTTATAATGTTTGCCTCTGCCACGAGTGGAGATAGACCAAATAATAGCAAATTCTCCGCTTGTTCGGTGGGCAACATCTCCAACGTCCTGGACGCCATGGTAGACAATAAGAAGAGGAACTGCTTCACCGCCAGCGCCGGCGCTTTCTGCGGAAACAAGATTGTGGAAGCGGGTGAAGAATGCGATTGCGGTGTGTAAAAATACCTTCTTTATCTTTGTTATGAACTTTTGTCCTCCAAACCTTATATTTATCTTCTTCTTCTTCTAACCCTTATCCGCACCCCAATGGTGCATAGGGCACTGCATCACATAGAAGCAGTGTTATCTTGATTGTTAAATACACGAAAGAAAGGTGACGGCGCGAAATCAACAGTTTGGTATTTCTGAATATGTACGAACTTGTATGGGTGACGTCATCTGAAATAAACTACAGCCAATATCACGGTCGATAATGAAGTTACATGATTAAAAGTTATGAAAGGTTACAGGAATAGGTCCACAGATGACAGTACAATAAATATTTACAGTAAAGATGCGCCAAATTCAAATATATGATGTTTGACGTGTATGGCCGTCCATACTCCTTTAGCAAAAGCGCGTGGCGACGTTTTATTCCGTCCATACTCCCGGACAGGTTAAATAATTTTTTTTTTTTAATTCAATATATTTTCTAAAAAACAAAAAAATCCCATGTTTATTTAAAAAAATTGTAGTTATTTGATTTTACCTCTAATTTTTGTAATGTTATGTTTTCAGGCTACGATGATGAAGAGTGTCAGGATAAATGCTGCTACCCTAGAATACTTAGTGATCTAGATCGATTGAAGAATGAATCGGCCAAAGGTTGTCACAGGAGATACAATACTCAGTGCAGGTTCGTAAAATCTTTCTTTGTGCCGTGTTTTACGCCGTACTTACATATTCAAAGGGTACAAAAGCTGTAAACCCACGTGAGTGTGACATGTATAAAGATACAACAGTATTCCAGCTTGATTTTTTACTTCTATGTACTGAGTACAAGGGAAAGATACGCCGTTGCCTTTTGGCTTTTACAGATGAAAATGACCACTGACCTTTAAGTATACTGCCGTACTATACGTAGGAATTCAGAAATCAGAGAAAGAGAAATATGTAAAAAAGATTTGCATTTAAATTAGTTGGAGCACACTAAGGACTGGAAAGGTATTTCTGCCCGTTTGGTCGATTAATGCTTAAGGATGGCAAGGGTATTTTTACCTTCTGCGCCGGCTTCATTTCAAAGCAGAATAGAAGGAATTATCCAATGTTTTTGTACGAATATTGTATACCAATCTTTTTATTAAGGTCTTAACTATATGAGCATAGTTATCAAATCCCGTTGCCAGCAGTCCGCAGACGTAAAACCAACCGTCCAAAATGTATTAATATACATCGTAATTTTAATGGCATCCGAATTACAAGCAAACAGCTTTTTACTCAAGACTAATAAATAAGAAGGATAAACCTTTTTACTTTGAAACTGGTTGGCATTTTTACTATCAACCCTTTCCACTCTGACCATTTTTTCTCATAACTGATCAGCTACTCTGAAAAATGCGACGTTTTTCTACCAATAAAATAAATATTAAATACATAACTAATAAATAATAATAAATATAAATATTATTGATTCTCTAATTTCGGGCACTCTGTCTGGGAATTCGTATGACCATGTTAATTAAGATTAACTGTATTTATCAAAAATATTTTTTTGGTAGAATATACTTGGGTGATCAGTGATTAAAGTTATACCTGCGCCGGGCCAGACATTGTGGCCCACGGAGCTGCCTACTAGAATCAAACGGGCCAGAATGTCTGGCCTACAGAGTGGTAAGAGTTATGTTAGTGATTTTAAGCAAAATTTTATTATGTATTTGAAAAATACATAAAGTCAAAAAACCCTGTTAATAAAAAAAGTATTCACTAATCTTTTTAATTTGTTTTGTATTTCCAGTCCGTCCCAGGGTCCGTGCTGCCAGTCTGACACGTGTCGCTTCGTGCCGGCGTCACACCGAGCCGTGTGCAAGTCGGAGAGCGACTGCGCCTGGTCTTCCACCTGCGATGGTCGCTCACCCGAGTGCCCCAACCCTCGCCCCATGGCTGACAAGACGAGATGCAACAATGGTAAGTTGCCACACACCATCTGACTGTGAATGTAGCAACAACAAAAAACCGTAAATCCAAAGTTTGTAATTTACGAATGTGAAATTTTATTTAAATCGCTTACACACAGTAATGATTTTCAATCAATTTGTATTTTCGGTTTACAAAATATCAAAAAATTGAGTGATGAATTGGAAATAAATTCATATTAAATATTTTAAATTGTAAGATTACGTACATTATATGTTACTTGTTGACGCTTTTTACAAAAGATCTACAAATTTAATTGCAATCTCTTAAAAAAGACGAAAAAATATCATGGAATAAGAAATATATAATGATTAAAGAAAACACTTCGTTTTTTACCACTTGAGTTTTATTATAGACTACATGTTTCAGAAGTTAAACTTCCATCATTCAGGTCTGTATAATAACTAAAATATAAAATATAAAATTGTTCTATAAATAATACTCATTTCATTCTCATAAATTAAAATTATTACACTTTGTTCCATATAAAGGCCAAATTATGAATTATCTTGAAAATGTAGAAATCCAAAAAAACCTGAATTCTAGTAATAATTTATTAAATAATATATTGTTTCAAAATTCTTCACCATTGCTTTCCATTTTTCCTTTATTTTCAAATTCCGTCCCTTGACTAACCCCTTCCCCTTACTTTCCCCTCTCCTTATTTATAGAACAATTTTATATTTTAGTTATTATACAGACCTGAATGATGGAAGTTTAACTTCTGAAACATGTAGTCTATAATAAAACTCAAGTGGTAAAAAAACAAGTGTTTTCTTTAATCATTGTAACATGTCTTGCCACAAAGTTAATGCCGAAACAATAAATAAGAAATATAAAATAATATAATTATGGATATTTCATATTTCACAGTAGATATTAAAGTAAGGGCTACCCTTAGATAAATTTCCAAATGGCTTTTTTGTGGAACCCTGTTAGTAACTTTAAAAAAAATATATAAGTAACAAAAAATCTCACTGTGTTGCGATTTATTGTACATATATGTATTGAGCCTTAATATATATACTTTATCGTTTTTTATTGCAGGCACTCAGCTGTGCATCAAGGGCGAGTGTTCCGGGTCAATATGTCTGGAATGGA